>NW_026909478.1:600000-900000 GCF_033115175.1 Lepus europaeus
AGCCAGAGATCGGAAGCTCTTTCCCAAGGACCACACAGGAAATCTGTGCTGCCCTCAGTGTGGGCTCCAATTCTCCTGCAGTCTCCCACTGGGTTGCCAAGTTAGATCCTAACCTCCTGTTATTTCACCCCTCCCCCCATAGTCAGGTGTTTCTGCTAGGCTCAGGGCCGGTGCAGACCTGAGGTCGCCCTGCTTATGATGTATGTCCAAAATGGCGCCTGCTCTGTCTTGCTCACCTTTGAGAGTTGAGCGGAGAGAGAGAAACTTGTGTCCGTATCAGTCACTTTTTTATTTTTTTCCTCTCTCTCTTCTAGTTAGCCTGGTGAATTTTTCCCCACGGAGTTTCAAGCCTCGTTCCCTCTAGCCTCCTCTTTCCACTTGCCCGCTGGTGTCTCGGGCTATTGAGGTTCGGCTCACCTCACGTTCCAGCGCTGGTGTGTTGAGTCTGCTGCTGGTGTCCCGAACTTGGGCTCCCATGCTCTCCACGCAGGTACACTGTGAATCACTAGTTCCGGAAGTGTTTCCTCTGCTGTTTCATCCCCTACTCTTCCTTGACCCTGCAGTATCTCCACTTATATTAAACTATCTATCCCCCTGACTAATAGTTTGCTGCCTGCCTATTCCGCCATCATGCCGCTCTCCTAATTTCCTTTCCGGAATTTATTTTTTTGAATGTTTTTTATCGGGGAACATTTTATTTTGAGCTTGGATACAGTAATTGGTTCCAAATGGAGACAACAGCTGAACATATTCAAATTTTCTAGGGAGAAAGCGAACAAACATGATATTTCTGTTTGTATAGATGACATTTTATGCAGTTGCCTAACGAAAAGACTTTGCTTTTCTCCAAAACCATTTTTACTGTGATTTTCTCGGTCCATTGCATACGAAATATACACCCGTTTGTCCCGATATGACTGGATGCAAAGGAAATATCAGGTTCTGTTTTGGCTAATTCAATCCCAGATATTGCTACCGCCTCTATGTATGTGTATTCCTGATATTATCCATGGAGTTTATTGTTTGGAATGTTTTTTTATTAGGGAACATTTAATTTTGTGCTTGGAAACACTAATTGGTTCCACATGGGGACACCAGCGCTACACATTCGTATTTTCTAGGGAGAAAGCTAGAGGAACTGCGGCAAACAAACATGATATTTCTGTTTGTATCGATGACATTTTATGCACTTTCCTAACGAGAAGACTTTGCTTTTCTACAAAACCATTTTTACTTTGATTTTCTCAGTCCATTGCATACAAATTCCACACCCGTTGTCCGGATATGACTGGATGAAACCAGAAATATCTGGTTATATTTTGGCTAACGCAATCCTAAATACTGTGAAAGCCTCTGCGTTTGTGTTTTCTGGTTATTGTCGATGGACTTTCTTGTTTTGAATGTTTTTATCAGGGAACATTTAATTTTGTACCGCAGAAACACTAATTGGTTCATCATGGGGACACCAGCTCTACACATTCGTATTTTCTAGGGAGAATGCTAGAGGAACTGCGGCAAACAAACATGATATTTCTGTTTGTATCGATGACATTTTATGCACTTGCCTAACGAAAAGACTTTGTTTATCTCCAAAACCATTTGTACTGTGATTTTCTCAGTCCACTGCATACGAATTCCACACCAGTTTGTCCGGATATGACTGGATGAAACCAGAAATATCCGGTTGTGTTTTTGCTAACTCAATCCGAAATATTGTGAAAGACTCTGTGTTTGTGTTTTCCGGATATTATCCTTGGACTTTATTGTATTGAATGTTTTTTATCGGGAAACATTGCATTTTGAACCATAGAAACACTAATTGGTTCATCATGGGGACAGCAGCTCTACACATTCGTATTTTCTAGGGAGAAAGCTAATGGAACTGCGGCAAAGAAACATGATATTTCTGTTTGTATAGATGACATTTTATGCCCTTGCCTAACGAAAAGACTTTGTTTTTCTCCAAAACCATTTTTACTGTGATTTTCTCGGTCCATTGCATACAAATTCCTCACCAGTTTATCCGGTATCACTGGATAAAACTGGAAATATCCGGTTTTCTTTTGGCTACTTAATCCCAGATATTCCTACAGCCTCTGTGTTTGTGTTTTCTGGATATTATCCATGGAAATTATTTTTTGAATGTATTTCATCTTGGAACATTTAATTTTGTGCTTGGAAACACTAATTGGTTCCACATGGAGACACCAGCTCTACGTATTCGTATATTCTAGGGAGAATGCTGGAGGAACTGCGGCAAACAAACATGATATTTCTGTTTGTATAGATGATATTTTATGCAGTTGCCTAACGAAAAGACTTTGCTTTTCTCCAAAACCATTTTTACTGTGATTTTCTCTGTCCATTGCATACGAATTCCACACAAGCTTGTTCAGATATGAGTGGATGAAACCGGAAATATGCGGTTGTGTTTTGGCTAACTCAATCCCAGATATTGCTACAGCCTCTGTGTTTGTGTTTTTCAGATATTATCCACGGACTTCATTGTTTTGAATGTTTTTTATCAGGGAACATTTAATTTTGTGCTTGGAATCAATAATTGGTTCCACATGGATACACCAGCTCTACACATTCGTATTTTCTAGGGAGAAAGCTAGAGGGATTGCGGCAATCATACATTAGGTTTCTGTTTGTAGAGATGACATTTTATGGACTTGCTTAACGAAAAGACTTTGCTTTTCTCCAAAACCATTTTTACCGTGATTTTCTCAGCCTATTTCATATGAATTCCCCACCAGTTTGTCCAGATTTGACTGGATTTAATCAGAAATATCTGGTTGTGTTTTGGCTAACTCAATCCGAAATATTGTGGAAGTCACTGTGTTTGTGTTTTCTGGATATTAACGATGGACTTTATTGTTTTGAATGTTTTTATCAGGGAATATTTAATTTTGCACCGTTGAAACACTAATTGGTTCATCATGGGGACACCAACTCTACACATTCGTATTTTCTAGGGAGAAAGCTAGAGGAACTGCAGCAAACAAACATGATATTTCTGTTTGTATAGATGACATTTTATGCACTTGCCTAACGAAAAGACTTTGCTTTTCTCCATAACCATTTTTAGTGTGATTTTTTCGGTACATTGCATAGGAATTCCGCACCAGTTTGTCCGGATATGACTGGATGAAACCAGAAATATCCGGTTGTGTTTTTGCCAACTCAATCTGAAATATTGTGAAAACCTCTGTGTTTCTGTTTTCTAGATATTATCGATGGACTTTATTGTTTTGAATGTTTTTATCAGGGAACATTTAATTTTGTACCATAGAAACACTAACTGGTTTATCATGGTGAACAACAGCTCTACACACTCGCATTTTCTAGGGAGGTACCTAGAGGATCTGCAACAAAAAAACATAATATTTCTCTTTGTATCGATGACATTTTATGCACTTGCCTAACGAAAAGACTTTGCTTTTCTCCAAAACCATTTTTACTGTGATTTTCTCGGTCCATTGCATACGAAATATACACCCGTTTGTCCCGATATGACTGGATGCAAAGGAAATATCAGGTTCTGTTTTGGCTAATTCAATCCCAGATATTGCTACCGCCTCTATGTATGTGTATTCCTGATATTATCCATGGAGTTTATTGTTTGGAATGTTTTTTTATTAGGGAACATTTAATTTTGTGCTTGGAAACACTAATTGGTTCCACATGGGGACACCAGCGCTACACATTCGTATTTTCTAGGGAGAAAGCTAGAGGAACTGCGGCAAACAAACATGATGTTTCTCTTGATATAGATGACATTTTATGCACTTTCCTAACGAGAAGACTTTGCTTTTCTACAAAACCATTTTTACTTTGATTTTCTCAGTCCATTGCATACAAATTCCACACCCGTTGTCCGGATATGACTGGATGAAACCAGAAATATCTGGTTATATTTTGGCTAACGCAATCCTAAATACTGTGAAAGCCTCTGCGTTTGTGTTTTCTGGTTATTGTCGATGGACTTTCTTGTTTTGAATGTTTTTATCAGGGAACATTTAATTTTGTACCGCAGAAACACTAATTGGTTCATCATGGGGACACCAGCTCTACACATTCGTATTTTCTAGGGAGAATGCTAGAGGAACTGCGGCAAACAAACATGATATTTCTGTTTGTATCGATGACATTTTATGCACTTGCCTAACGAAAAGACTTTGTTTATCTCCAAAACCATTTGTACTGTGATTTTCTCAGTCCACTGCATACGAATTCCACACCAGTTTGTCCGGATATGACTGGATGAAACCAGAAATATCCGGTTGTGTTTTTGCTAACTCAATCCGAAATATTGTGAAAGACTCTGTGTTTGTGTTTTCCGGATATTATCCTTGGACTTTATTGTATTGAATGTTTTTTATCGGGAAACATTGCATTTTGAACCATAGAAACACTAATTGGTTCATCATGGGGACAGCAGCTCTACACATTCGTATTTTCTAGGGAGAAAGCTAATGGAACTGCGGCAAAGAAACATGATATTTCTGTTTGTATAGATGACATTTTATGCCCTTGCCTAACGAAAAGACTTTGTTTTTCTCCAAAACCATTTTTACTGTGATTTTCTCGGTCCATTGCATACGAATTCCTCACCAGTTTATCCGGTATCACTGGATAAAACTGGAAATATTCGGTTTTCTTTTGGCTACTTAATCCCAGATATTCCTACAGCCTCTGTGTTTGTGTTTTCTGGATATTATCCATGGAAATTATTTTTTGAATGTATTTCATCTTGGAACATTTAATTTTGTGCTTGGAAACACTAATTGGTTCCACATGGAGACACCAGCTCTACGTATTCATATATTCTAGGGAGAATGCTGGAGGAACTGCGGCAAACAAACATGATATTTCTGTTTGTATAGATGATATTTTATGCAGTTGCCTAACGAAAAGACTTTGCTTTTCTCCAAAACCATTTTTACTGTGATTTTCTCTGTCCATTGCATACGAATTCCACACAAGCTTGTTCAGATATGAGTGGATGAAACCGGAAATATGCGGTTGTGTTTTGGCTAACTCAATCCCAGATATTGCTACAGCCTCTGTGTTTGTGTTTTTCAGATATTATCCACGGACTTCATTGTTTTGAATGTTTTTTATCAGGGAACATTTAATTTTGTGCTTGGAATCAATAATTGGTTCCACATGGATACACCAGCTCTACACATTCGTATTTTCTAGGGAGAAAGCTAGAGGGATTGCGGCAATCATACATGAGGTTTCTGTTTGTAGAGATGACATTTTATGGACTTGCTTAACGAAAAGACTTTGCTTTTCTCCAAAACCATTTTTACCGTGATTTTCTCAGCCTATTTCATATGAATTCCCCACCAGTTTGTCCAGATTTGACTGGATTTAATCAGAAATATCTGGTTGTGTTTTGGCTAACTCAATCCGAAATATTGTGGAAGTCACTGTGTTTGTGTTTTCTGGATATTAACGATGGACTTTATTGTTTTGAATGTTTTTATCAGGGAATATTTAATTTTGCACCGTTGAAACACTAATTGGTTCATCATGGGGACACCAACTCTACACATTCGTATTTTCTAGGGAGAAAGCTAGAGGAACTGCAGCAAACAAACATGATATTTCTGTTTGTATAGATGACATTTTATGCACTTGCCTAACGAAAAGACTTTGCTTTTCTCCATAACCATTTTTAGTGTGATTTTTTCGGTACATTGCATAGGAATTCCGCACCAGTTTGTCCGGATATGACTGGATGAAACCAGAAATATCCGGTTGTGTTTTTGCCAACTCAATCTGAAATATTGTGAAAACCTCTGTGTTTCTGTTTTCTAGATATTATCGATGGACTTTATTGTTTTGAATGTTTTTATCAGGGAACATTTAATTTTGTACCATAGAAACACTAACTGGTTTATCATGGTGAACAACAGCTCTACACACTCGCATTTTCTAGGGAGGTACCTAGAGGATCTGCAACAAAAAAACATAATATTTCTCTTTGTATCGATGACATTTTATGCACTTGCCTAACGAAAAGACTTTGCTTTTCTCCAAAACCATTTTTACTGTGATTTTCTCGGTCCATTGCATACGAAATATACACCCGTTTGTCCCGATATGACTGGATGCAAAGGAAATATCAGGTTCTGTTTTGGCTAATTCAATCCCAGATATTGCTACCGCCTCTATGTATGTGTATTCCTGATATTATCCATGGAGTTTATTGTTTGGAATGTTTTTTTATTAGGGAACATTTAATTTTGTGCTTGGAAACACTAATTGGTTCCACATGGGGACACCAGCGCTACACATTCGTATTTTCTAGGGAGAAAGCTAGAGGAACTGCGGCAAACAAACATGATGTTTCTCTTGATATAGATGACATTTTATGCACTTTCCTAACGAGAAGACTTTGCTTTTCTACAAAACCATTTTTACTTTGATTTTCTCAGTCCATTGCATACAAATTCCACACCCGTTGTCCGGATATGACTGGATGAAACCAGAAATATCTGGTTATATTTTGGCTAACGCAATCCTAAATACTGTGAAAGCCTCTGCGTTTGTGTTTTCTGGTTATTGTCGATGGACTTTCTTGTTTTGAATGTTTTTATCAGGGAACATTTAATTTTGTACCGCAGAAACACTAATTGGTTCATCATGGGGACACCAGCTCTACACATTCGTATTTTCTAGGGAGAATGCTAGAGGAACTGCGGCAAACAAACATGATATTTCTGTTTGTATCGATGACATTTTATGCACTTGCCTAACGAAAAGACTTTGTTTATCTCCAAAACCATTTGTACTGTGATTTTCTCAGTCCACTGCATACGAATTCCACACCAGTTTGTCCGGATATGACTGGATGAAACCAGAAATATCCGGTTGTGTTTTTGCTAACTCAATCCGAAATATTGTGAAAGACTCTGTGTTTGTGTTTTCCGGATATTATCCTTGGACTTTATTGTATTGAATGTTTTTTATCGGGAAACATTGCATTTTGAACCATAGAAACACTAATTGGTTCATCATGGGGACAGCAGCTCTACACATTCGTATTTTCTAGGGAGAAAGCTAATGGAACTGCGGCAAAGAAACATGATATTTCTGTTTGTATAGATGACATTTTATGCCCTTGCCTAACGAAAAGACTTTGTTTTTCTCCAAAACCATTTTTACTGTGATTTTCTCGGTCCATTGCATACGAATTCCTCACCAGTTTATCCGGTATCACTGGATAAAACTGGAAATATTCGGTTTTCTTTTGGCTACTTAATCCCAGATATTCCTACAGCCTCTGTGTTTGTGTTTTCTGGATATTATCCATGGAAATTATTTTTTGAATGTATTTCATCTTGGAACATTTAATTTTGTGCTTGGAAACACTAATTGGTTCCACATGGAGACACCAGCTCTACGTATTCATATATTCTAGGGAGAATGCTGGAGGAACTGCGGCAAACAAACATGATATTTCTGTTTGTATAGATGATATTTTATGCAGTTGCCTAACGAAAAGACTTTGCTTTTCTCCAAAACCATTTTTACTGTGATTTTCTCTGTCCATTGCATACGAATTCCACACAAGCTTGTTCAGATATGAGTGGATGAAACCGGAAATATGCGGTTGTGTTTTGGCTAACTCAATCCCAGATATTGCTACAGCCTCTGTGTTTGTGTTTTTCAGATATTATCCACGGACTTCATTGTTTTGAATGTTTTTTATCAGGGAACATTTAATTTTGTGCTTGGAATCAATAATTGGTTCCACATGGATACACCAGCTCTACACATTCGTATTTTCTAGGGAGAAAGCTAGAGGGATTGCGGCAATCATACATGAGGTTTCTGTTTGTAGAGATGACATTTTATGGACTTGCTTAACGAAAAGACTTTGCTTTTCTCCAAAACCATTTTTACCGTGATTTTCTCAGCCTATTTCATATGAATTCCCCACCAGTTTGTCCAGATTTGACTGGATTTAATCAGAAATATCTGGTTGTGTTTTGGCTAACTCAATCTGAAATATTGTGGAAGTCACTGTGTTTGTGTTTTCTGGATATTAACGATGGACTTTATTGTTTTGAATGTTTTTATCAGGGAATATTTAATTTTGCACCGTTGAAACACTAATTGGTTCATCATGGGGACACCAACTCTACACATTCGTATTTTCTAGGGAGAAAGCTAGAGGAATTGCAGCAAACAAACATGATATTTCTGTTTGTATAGATGACATTTTATGCACTTGCCTAACGAAAAGACTTTGCTTTTCTCCATAACCATTTTTAGTGTGATTTTTTCGGTACATTGCATAGGAATTCCGCACCAGTTTGTCCGGATATGACTGGATGAAACCAGAAATATCCGGTTGTGTTTTTGCCAACTCAATCTGAAATATTGTGAAAACCTCTGTGTTTCTGTTTTCTAGATATTATCGATGGACTTTATTGTTTTGAATGTTTTTATCAGGGAACATTTAATTTTGTACCATAGAAACACTAACTGGTTTATCATGGTGAACAACAGCTCTACACACTCGCATTTTCTAGGGAGAAACCTAGAGGATCTGCAACAAAAAAACATAATATTTCTCTTTGTATCGATGACATTTTATGCACTTGCCTAACGAAAAGACTTTGCTTTTCTCCAAAACCATTTTTACTGTGATTTTCTCGGTCCATTGCATACGAAATATACACCCGTTTGTCCCGATATGACTGGATGCAAAGGAAATATCAGGTTCTGTTTTGGCTAATTCAATCCCAGATATTGCTACCGCCTCTATGTATGTGTATTCCTGATATTATCCATGGAGTTTATTGTTTGGAATGTTTTTTTATTAGGGAACATTTAATTTTGTGCTTGGAAACACTAATTGGTTCCACATGGGGACACCAGCGCTACACATTCGTATTTTCTAGGGAGAAAGCTAGAGGAACTGCGGCAAACAAACATGATGTTTCTCTTGATATAGATGACATTTTATGCACTTTCCTAACGAGAAGACTTTGCTTTTCTACAAAACCATTTTTACTTTGATTTTCTCAGTCCATTGCATACAAATTCCACACCCGTTGTCCGGATATGACTAGATGAAACCAGAAATATCTGGTTATATTTTGGCTAACGCAATCCTAAATACTGTGAAAGCCTCTGCGTTTGTGTTTTCTGGTTATTGTCGATGGACTTTCTTGTTTTGAATGTTTTTATCAGGGAACATTTAATTTTGTACCGCAGAAACACTAATTGGTTCATCATGGGGACACCAGCTCTACACATTCGTATTTTCTAGGGAGAAAGCTAGAGGAACTGCAGCAAACAAACATGATATTTCTGTTTGTATCGATGACTTTGTATGCACTTGCCTAACGAAAAGACTTTACTATTCTACAAAACGATTTTTACTGTGATTTTCTCGGTCCATTGCATACGAATTCCACACCAGTTTGTCCGGATATGCTGGATGAAACTGGAAATATCCAGTTTTGTTTTGGCTAACTCAATCCCAGATATTGCTACAGCCTCTGTATTGTGTTTTGTGGATATTAATAATGGACTTTATTGTTTTAAATGTTTTTTATAGGGGAACATTTTCTTTTGAGCTTGGATATAGTAATTGGTTCCACATGGAGAAACCAGCAGAACATATTCGTATTTTCTAGGTAGAAAGCTGGAGGAACTGCGGCAAACAAACATGATATTTGTGTTTGTATACATGACATTTTATGCACTTGCCTAACGAAAAGACTTTGCTTTTCTCCAAAACCATTTGTACTGTGATTTTTTGGTTCATTGCATATGAATTCCACACCACTTTGTCCGGATATCACTGGATGAAAACAGAAATATCCGGTTGTGTTTTGGCTAACTCAATCTGAAATATTGTGAAAGCCTCTGTGTTTGTATTTTCTGGATATTATCGATGGACTTCATTGTTTTGAATGTTTTTATCAGGGAACATTTAATTTTGCACCGTTGAAACACTAATTGGTTCATCATGGGAACACCAGCTCTACACATTCGTATTTTCTAGGGAGAAAGCAAGAGGAACTGCGGCAAACAAACATGATATTTCTGTTTGTATAGATGACATTTTATGCACTTGCCTAATGAAAAGACTTTGCTATTCTCCAAAAACATTTTTACTGTGTATATCTCGGTCCATTGCATACGAATTCCACACCAGTTTACTGGATATGATGGGATGAAACCGGAAATATCCGGTTTTGTTTTGGCTAACTCAATCCCAGATATTGCTACAGCCTCTGTATTTTGTTTTCTTGATATTATACACGGACTTTATTGTTTTGAATGTTTTTTTATCGAGGAACACTTTATTTTGAGCTTCGATACATTCATTGGTTCCTCATGGAGACACCAGCTCTACCTATTCGTATTTTCTAGGGAGAAAGCTAGAGGAACTGTGGCAAACAAACATGATATTTCTGTTTGTATCAATGATATTTTATGCACTTGCCGAACGAAAAGACTTTGTTTTTCTCCACAACCATTTTTACTGTGATTTTCTCGTTCCATTGCATACGAATTCCATACCAGCTTACCGGATAAGACTGGATGAAACCAGAAATATCAGGTTGTGTTTTGGCTAACTGAATCCAAAATATTGTTAAAGACTCTGTGTTTGTGTTTTCTGGATATTATAGATGGAATTCATTGTTTTGAATGTATTTATCAGGGAACATTTAATTTTGTACCATTGAAACACTAATTGGTTCATCATGGGAACACCAGGTCTACACATTCGTATTATCTAGGGAGAAAGCTAGAGGAACTGCAGCAAACAAACATGATATTTCTGTTTGTATAGATGACATTTTATGCACTTGCCTAACGTAAAGACTTTGTTTTTCTCCAAAACCCTTTGCACTGTGATTTTCTCGGTCCATTGCATACGAATTCCACACCACTTTGTCCGGATATGACTGGATGAAAACAGAAATATCCGGTTTTGTTTTGGCTAACTCAATACGAAATATTGTGAAAGCCTCTGTGTCTCTGTTTTCTGGATATTACCAACGGACTTTATTTTTTAAATGTTTTTTTATCATTGAACATTTAATTTTGTGCTGCGAAACACTAATTGGTTCCATATGGAGACACCAGCTGATCATATTCGTATTTTCTAGGGAGTAAGCTAGAGGAACTGTGGCAAACAAACATGATATTTCTGTTTGTAAAGATGACATTTTATGCACTTGCCTAACGAAAAGACTGCTTTTCTCCAAAACCATTTTTACTGTGATTGAATCGGTCCATTGCATACGAAATATAAACCCGTTTGTCCCGATATGACTGGATGCAAAAGGAAATATCAGGTTCTGTTTTGGCTAATTCAATCCCCGATATTGCTACCGCCTCTATGTATGTGTATTCCTGATATTATCCATGGAGTTTATTTTTTGAAAGTTTTTTATCGGGGAACACTTTATTTTGAGGTTGGAAAATCTAATTGGTTCCACATGGAGACATCAGCTCTACACATTTGTACTTTCTAGGGAGAAATCTAGAGGAACTGCGGCAAACAAAGATGATATTTCTGTTTGTCTAGATGACATTTTATGCACTTGCCTAACGAAAAGACTTTGCTTTTCTCCAAAACCATTTTTACTGTGAATTTTTTGGTTCATTGCATACGAATTCCACACCACTTTTTCCGGATATGACTGGATGAAACCAGAAATATCCGGTTGTGTTTTTGCTAACTCAATCCGAAATATTGTGAAATCCCCTGTGTTTGTGTTTTCTGGATATTATCAACGGACTCTATTTTTTTTTTCTTTTTTTGTAGCTTTTATTTAATGAATATATATTTCCAGTGTATAGCTTATGGATTACAATGGCTTCCCCCTCCCATAACTTCCCTCCCACCCACAACCCTCCCCTCTCCCGCTCCCTCTCCCCTTTCATTTGCATCAAGATTCATTTTGAATTCTCTTTATATACAGAAGATCAATTTAGTATATATGAAGTAAAGATTTCAACAGTTTGCACCCACATAGAAACACAAAGTGAAACATACTCTTTGAGTACTAGTTATAGCATTAAATCACAATGTACAGCACATTAAGGACAGAGATCCCACCTGAGGAGCAAGTGCACAGTGGCTCCTGTTGTTGACCCAACAAATTGACACTCTAGTTTATGGCGCCAGTAACCATCCTAGGCTGTCATCATGAGTTGCCAAGGCTATGGAAGCCTTCCAAGTTTACCGACTCTGATCATATTTAGACAAGGTCATAAAAGAGAGAGTGAGGATAGTAACCAATGATCCTAAGAGTGGCATTTACCAGGTTTGAACAATTGTACAGCATTAAGTGGGGAAGAGGATCATCAGTACACCCAGGTTGGGAGCAGAGCCATTGGTGGTAGAGTAGAGGTTATGATTACAAAGGAATGAGGCCCAAGTGCACTAGACAGGGTCTAGAACGAAGGACAGAGTCATTATTAGAGGAGCTAAGAAAGGTGCTGTCTAAGCTACAAGTAATTTTTCTGATTGAGAGGCAAATAGAACCTGATAGAAGGGGCTTGATAATAATCTGGTGGGCTTTAGGCCTTGTAAGTTAAGAGGCCCAGACCTATCTATCTCTTCACATGGGGTATATCCTAAGGGAGGTGTGAAGCTCCTAGGGGAAGGCACTCTGTTGACTTAGATTACTTGGCTGTCCTGGGAGGAGTGCTGGCCAGTTAAATGCAGGGGGCATCTCTAACAAGAAATTGACAGTTCTTTTGCAAAGTTGCTGACCCTACTTGACCAAACCCTCAGCTGCAGTGGTCACTTTGGAAGTTGTGCTGAGTGAAGGGCTTTTCAGCTTAGAGCCAATAAGATCTGAGGCTCTGACCTGGGTATCCTTCGACTCCAGGGCAGGTCCATTTCCAGTGATCCAACTCTTGGCAGAGCTACCAGGGCTCTTCACAAGCTGACTTCTGCTGAAGCCCAGGCTTACCACATTGAAAGCCACTGCAGTGGACTGGCCTGTTGGGTCTCCTTGAGGGCAGATCACTGTACAGATCAGCCATTAATAGGCCTGCCATCCATTGCTTCTGATGCCGAGCTTTCTTTTCCTCCTGGTTTGTGTTCAAGCAGACCAGAGGATGCAAGTCAAGGGAGTGCCCAATTCCCATCTCTAATCTTCTGCAGCCTGAACTACAAGTCTATAGTCACAGGCATGTTCTGCAGTAGTTTTTCTGAGGTAGACAATGCCCATGAGGAAAATTATATTCTCACTTGAAAACTTTCTTTCCCTTTGGTCTGAAAGGGAGGTTTTTTCTACTTACTGTATACTTCGCTGATGGCAAAGTGAATCTACTAGGAGATTATTATTTAAGTTCTTATTTTGGCTATGCTATGACAGAAAAATGTTAGCCATCTCTTTTATAAGGTCTAAAGATTAAATTGTGCATCCTAGAGATTCCTTCATAATAGAATTAGTTTCCTACCTTGAAGAGAATAGAGAAATGAAAGAACAAGTTGGGCTTAGAATAGAGAAATGAGGGAGCAAGTCCTAGATCGCTTACTGACAATAGCAATATTACATGAATACTTAGCAAACCATTTCAACCATTAGATAACAACTTAAGAAAACATTTACCAGAAGGTCCAATGCCTTCTATACATTTTAAGAATCATGTATTTGAAAACACCTCTTAAATATCTAACATGGTGTAGTTTGTTTAGCCAGTAAACTTAAGCACAACCATCTAAAATGTTTTTAGTTTCTTTCTACCAACAAGTATAAAACATATGATACAGAGATCCAGGTCACACCAATTAAAATGTATCTTTGATTGATTTTAGCAGCTTAAATTTATGGACAATCTTATCTACAAGCCATTTAAAATAAAACTCTTAATAAAATTTCCCCATGTGGACATACAATATGTACACACATATAACATAGCATAATAGACCAATATAGCAATTTTAATAATAGCTTTTAAAATCTTTAACTCTTTTTCTAGATTGCCAATGGATTTGAACTGCTTTTTGTTTTTAGTAACCTCAGTTAACCATACTTTCTCTCAGTTGGTACTGTTAATACATTATTGGCTTCATCTGTTTACAGAGCCATCCCAAAGTACTGAATACAATAAAAGTGGCTGGAAAAAGTCCATAGGAACCTATAGGAGGACAGCTAAACACAGAACCAGCAACGCTTTAGTTTTATGAGCAGCACATCCTATATAACTAGGGATGACAAAAGACTTTAAGTCGCCATGTTTAAAATTATAAACTCATCAACCAACAAGAGGCACTTGCTTACTTCACAGTATTTTTGAAAGCACCTGTAGGAATTTACAAGTATTTAACCATTTAGGCCTCTGGGGCTTTCTCATTAAGATAACTATCATGTCTAGTAACACAAGATCATTAGACTTTTTAATTCTCAAACATTTGTATTAATAGCATTTTCCATTATAGAAACTTAAAGTCTGGTACCACATCACATCCTGACAGTCCTTCTAATATAATCCAAATAGCCTGCTTAGTTGGTGTCTCTATAAGATGAGAGACATAGGTCCTTCGATTTTTTCAGTTGGGCCCAAACTGGAAAAACCAAAGTCCAGGATTTACTGGAAATTTTAGAGACCAGATTGTTTGAAACTTTGATTTTTTGCATGCCTGTCAAGAATGCCAAGAAGGCTCAAAATCCAAAATATCTGGTTGAAGTAAGATTCCCTAAAATCATGACATAACATAGACCAAATTTGATCATTGTTACAAGGTGACTATTCAAATCTTTGAAAATAAGCACATATTTAAATAACCCATAGCTCTTAGTAAAAATTCAGCTGTTTTTGAACAATTAGAATTTAACAGACATCAAGAGCACATGACAGATTACTTTAACACATTGCTTTAGCAGAGCATCAGAGTTTAATTCTATGTCAAAGAGAAATTGAGCTTCCTGTGATCTTTTGCTGTGAGGTTTCCTTCCTTTACCTTCTTTCATATTGGTGACCGTGTTTCTGTGTTTCTGTGTGTAACACATCTTTAAGCATCTTTTGCAGGGCAGGATGAGTGGCAACAAATTCTTTCAGTTTCTGTTTGCTATGAAAAGTCTTAATTTCACCTTCATTCACAAATGAGAGCTTTGCAGGATATAGTATTCTGGGCTGGCAGTTTTTCTCTCTTAATACCTGGGCTATGTCTCGCCATTCCCTTCTAGCTTGTAGGGTTTCTGATGAGAAGTCTGCTGTGAGTCTAATTGGAGATCCTCTAAGAGTAATCTGACGTTTCTCTCTTGCACATTTTAGGATCTTTTCTTTCTGTTTCACTGTGGTGAGTTTGATTACAACATGTCGTGGTGAGGATCTCTTTTGGTCATGTTTATTAGGGGTTCTATAAGCTTCCTGTACTAAGATGCCTCTGTCCTTCTCCAAACCTGGAGAATTTTCTGCTAGTATCTCACTGAAAAGGCCTTCTAATCCTTTCTCCCTCTCCATGCCTTCAGGAACTCCTAGAACCCGAATGTTGGTTTTTTTAATAGTATCCTGTAGATTCCCGACAATATTTTTTAGATTTCTGATTTCTTCTTCTTTTCTTTGGTTTGCCTGTTTCCTTTCCTGTTCTCCGTCTTCTAAGTCTGATATTCTCTCTTCTGCTTCACCCATTCTGTTTTTAAGGCTCTCTAATGTGTTTGTCATTGGATCGATTGAATTCTTCATTTCATTATGATTTCTGGTCACTATCACCGTTTCTTGTTCCACTAGTTGTTTCATTTCATTTTGATTCCTCCTTAATATTTCATTTTCACGAGAGAGATTTTCTATCTTGTCCATGAAGGATTTCTGTAGTTTAAGAATTTGTTTTTGAGAACTTCTTAATGTTCTTATCAATTTTTTGAGATCTGCTTCTTGCATTTCTTCGATCTCATCATCTTCATAATCTTGAATTGGGGTGTCTTTTTCATTTCGGGGCGTCATAGTGTCTTCCTTGTTCTCGTTAGCTTGGTTTTTGTGTTTGTTGTTTGGCATGTAGGAGATATTTGGTTTCTTCACTGTGGTGTTTTTTCTTGTTACACTATGGCTCTATATTAAGTGGACTGTCTGCTTTCAGTGGAGTCTTAGAGGCTTGAGATGAGTGTGGACTGAGAGCTGTGTTTGGTTCCTCAGGGTGGAGGGTGTGTCAAAGATGACACTCCCAGGTTAGGTGTGGTAAATCTCTCTTTCTTTTTTTGATTCAAAAGGGAAGTAATTCTGCACAGCTGAACATAATTGGAGGTAGTTAGCAGGCAAATGATATACCCACAGGAGCCAGAGATCGGAAGCTCTTTCCCAAGGACCACACAGGAAATCTGTGCTGCCCTCAGTGTGGGCTCCAATTCTCCTGCTGTCTCCCACTGGGTTGCCAAGTTAGATCCTAACCTCCTGTTATTTCACCCCTCCCCCCATAGTCAGGTGTTTCTGCTAGGCTCAGGGCCGGTGCAGACCTGAGGTCGCCCTGCTTATGATGTATGTCCAAAATGGCGCCTGCTCTGTCTTGCTCACCTTTGAGAGTTGAGCGGAGAGAGAGAAACTTGTGTCCGTATCAGTCACTTTTTTATTTTTTTCCTCTCTCTCTTCTAGTTAGCCTGGTGAATTTTTCCCCACGGAGTTTCAAGCCTCGTTCCCTCTAGCCTCCTCTTTCCACTTGCCCGCTGGTGTCTCGGGCTATTGAGGTTCGGCTCACCTCACGTTCCAGCGCTGGTGTGTTGAGTCTGCTGCTGGTGTCCCGAACTTGGGCTCCCATGCTCTCCACGCAGGTACACTGTGAATCACTAGTTCCGGAAGTGTTTCCTCTGCTGTTTCATCCCCTACTCTTCCTTGACCCTGCAGTATCTCCACTTATATTAAACTATCTATCCCCCTGACTAATAGTTTGTTGCCTGCCTATTCCGCCATCATGCCGCTCTCCTAATTTCCTTTCCGGAATTTATTTTTTTGAATGTTTTTTATCGGGGAACATTTTATTTTGAGCTTGGATACAGTAATTGGTTCCACATGGAGACAACAGCTGAACATATTCGTATTTTCTAGGGAGAAAGCTAGAGGAACTGCGGCGAACAAACATGATATTTCTGTTTGTATAGATGACATTTTATGCAGTTGCCTAACGAAAAGACTTTGCTTTTCTCCAAAACCATTTTTACTGTGATTTTCTCGGTCCATTGCATACGAAATATACACCCGTTTGTCCCGATATGACTGGATGCAAAGGAAATATCAGGTTCTGTTTTGGCTAATTCAATCCCAGATATTGCTACCGCCTCTATGTATGTGTATTCCTGATATTATCCATGGAGTTTATTGTTTGGAATGTTTTTTTATTAGGGAACATTTAATTTTGTGCTTGGAAACACTAATTGGTTCCACATGGGGACACCAGCGCTACACATTCGTATTTTCTAGGGAGAATGCTAGAGGAACTGCGGCAAACATGATATTTCTGTTTGTATCGATGACATTTTATGCACTTGCCTAACGAAAAGACTTTGTTTATCTCCAAAACCATTTGTACTGTGATTTTCTCAGTCCACTGCATACGAATTCCACACCAGTTTGTCCGGATATGACTGGATGAAACCAGAAATATCCGGTTGTGTTTTTGCTAACTCAATCCGAAATATTGTGAAAGACTCTGTGTTTGTGTTTTCCGGATATTATCCTTGGACTTTATTGTATTGAATGTTTTTTATCGGGAAACATTGCATTTTGAACCATAGAAACACTAATTGGTTCATCATGGGGACAGCAGCTCTACACATTCGTATTTTCTAGGGAGAAAGCTAATGGAACTGCGGCAAAGAAACATGATATTTCTGTTTGTATAGATGACATTTTATGCCCTTGCCTAACGAAAAGACTTTGTTTTTCTCCAAAACCATTTTTACTGTGATTTTCTCGGTCCATTGCATACGAATTCCTCACCAGTTTACCGGTATCACTGGATAAAACTGGAAATATCCGGTTTTCTTTTGGCTACTTAATCCCAGATATTCCTACAGCCTCTGTGTTTGTGTTTTCTGGATATTATCCATGGAAATTATTTTTTGAATGTATTTCATCTTGGAACATTTAATTTTGTGCTTGGAAACACTAATTGGTTCCACATGGAGACACCAGCTCTACGTATTCGTATATTCTAGGGAGAATGCTGGAGGAACTGCGGCAAACAAACATGATATTTCTGTTTGTATAGATGATATTTTATGCAGTTGCCTAACGAAAAGACTTTGCTTTTCTCCAAAACCATTTTTACTGTGATTTTCTCTGTCCATTGCATACGAATTCCACACAAGCTTGTTCAGATATGAGTGGATGAAACCGGAAATATGCGGTTGAGTTTTGGCTTACTCAATCCCAGATATTGCTACAGCCTCTGTGTTTGTGTTTTTCAGATATTATCCACGGACTTCATTGTTTTGAATGTTTTTTATCAGGGAACATTTAATTTTGTGCTTGGAATCAATAATTGGTTCCACATGGATACACCAGCTCTACACATTCGTATTTTCTAGGGAGAAAGCTAGAGGGATTGTGGCAATCATACATGAGATTTCTGTTTGTAGAGATGACATTTTATGGACTTGCTTAACGAAAAGACTTTGCTTTTCTCCAAAACCATTTTTACCGTGATTTTCTCAGCCTATTTCATATGAATTCCCCACCAGTTTGTCCAGATTTGACTGGATTTAATCAGAAATATCTGGTTGTGTTTTGGCTAACTCAATCTGAAATATTGTGGAAGTCACTGTGTTTGTGTTTTCTGGATATTAACGATGGACTTTATTGTTTTGAATGTTTTTATCAGGGAATATTTAATTTTGCACCGTTGAAACACTAATTGGTTCATCATGGGGACACCAACTCTACACATTCGTATTTTCTAGGGAGAAAGCTAGAGGAACTGCAGCAAACAAACATGATATTTCTGTTTGTATAGATGACATTTTATGCACTTGCCTAACGAAAAGACTTTGCTTTTCTCCATAACCATTTTTAGTGTGATTTTTTCGGTACATTGCATAGGAATTCCGCACCAGTTTGTCCGGATATGACTGGATGAAACCAGAAATATCCGGTTGTGTTTTTGCCAACTCAATCTGAAATATTGTGAAAACCTCTGTGTTTCTGTTTTCTAGATATTATCGATGGACTTTATTGTTTTGAATGTTTTTATCAGGGAACATTTAATTTTGTACCATAGAAACACTAACTGGTTTATCATGGTGAACAACAGCTCTACACACTCGCATTTTCTAGGGAGGTACCTAGAGGATCTGCAACAAAAAAACATAATATTTCTCTTTGTATCGATGACATTTTATGCACTTGCCTAACGAAAAGACTTTGCTTTTCTCCAAAACCATTTTTACCGTGATTTTCTCAGCCTATTTCATATGAATTCCCCACCAGTTTGTCCAGATTTGACTGGATTTAATCAGAAATATCTGGTTGTGTTTTGGCTAACTCAATCTGAAATATTGTGGAAGTCACTGTGTTTGTGTTTTCTGGATATTAACGATGGACTTTATTGTTTTGAATGTTTTTATCAGGGAATATTTAATTTTGCACCGTTGAAACACTAATTGGTTCATCATGGGGACACCAACTCTACACATTCGTATTTTCTAGGGAGAAAGCTAGAGGAACTGCAGCAAACAAACATGATATTTCTGTTTGTATAGATGACATTTTATGCACTTGCCTAACGAAAAGACTTTGCTTTTCTCCATAACCATTTTTAGTGTGATTTTTTCGGTACATTGCATAGGAATTCCGCACCAGTTTGTCCGGATATGACTGGATGAAACCAGAAATATCCGGTTGTGTTTTTGCCAACTCAATCTGAAATATTGTGAAAACCTCTGTGTTTCTGTTTTCTAGATATTATCGATGGACTTTATTGTTTTGAATGTTTTTATCAGGGAACATTTAATTTTGTACCATAGAAACACTAACTGGTTTATCATGGTGAACAACAGCTCTACACACTCGCATTTTCTAGGGAGGTACCTAGAGGATCTGCAACAAAAAAACATAATATTTCTCTTTGTATCGATGACATTTTATGCACTTGCCTAACGAAAAGACTTTGCTTTTCTCCAAAACCATTTTTACTGTGATTTTCTCGGTCCATTGCATACGAAATATACACCCGTTTGTCCCGATATGACTGGATGCAAAGGAAATATCAGGTTCTGTTTTGGCTAATTCAATCCCAGATATTGCTACCGCCTCTATGTATGTGTATTCCTGATATTATCCATGGAGTTTATTGTTTGGAATGTTTTTTTATTAGGGAACATTTAATTTTGTGCTTGGAAACACTAATTGGTTCCACATGGGGACACCAGCGCTACACATTCGTATTTTCTAGGGAGAAAGCTAGAGGAACTGCGGCAAACAAACATGATGTTTCTCTTGATATAGATGACATTTTATGCACTTTCCTAACGAGAAGACTTTGCTTTTCTACAAAACCATTTTTACTTTGATTTTCTCAGTCCATTGCATACAAATTCCACACCCGTTGTCCGGATATGAGTAGATGAAACCAGAAATATCTGGTTATATTTTGGCTAACGCAATCCTAAATACTGTGAAAGCCTCTGCGTTTGTGTTTTCTGGTTATTGTCGATGGACTTTCTTGTTTTGAATGTATTTATCAGGGAACATTTAATTTTGTACCGCGGAAACACTAATTGGTTCCACATGGAGACACCAGCTCTACACATTCGTATTTTCTAGGGAGAATGCTAGAGGAACTGCAGCAAACAAACATGATATTTCTGTTTGTATCGATGACTTTGTATGCACTTGCCTAACGAAAAGACTTTACTATTCTACAAAACGATTTTTACTGTGATTTTCTCGGTCCATTGCATACGAATTCCACACCAGTTTGTCCGGATATGCTGGATGAAACTGGAAATATCCAGTTTTGTTTTGGCTAACTCAATCCCAGATATTGCTACAGCCTCTGTATTGTGTTTTGTGGATATTAATAACGGACTTTATTGTTTTAAATGTTTTTTATAGGGGAACATTTTCTTTTGAGCTTGGATACAGTAATTGGTTCCACATGGAGAAACCAGCAGAACATATTCGTATTTTCTAGGTAGAAACCTGGAGGAACTGCGGCAAACAAACATGATATTTGTGTTTGTATACATGACATTTTATGCACTTGCCTAACGAAAAGACTTTGCTTTTCTCCAAAACCATTTTTACTGTGATTTTTTGGTTCATTGCATATGAATTCCACACCACTTTGTCCGGATATCACTGGATGAAAACAGAAATATCCGGTTGTGTTTTGGCTAACTCAATCTGAAATATTGTGAAAGCCTCTGTGTTTGTATTTTCTGGATATTATCGATGGACTTCATTGTTTTGAATGTTTTTATCAGGGAACATTTAATTTTGCACCGTTGAAACACTAATTGGTTCATCATGGGAACACCAGCTCTACACATTCGTATTTTCTAGGGAGAAAGCAAGAGGAACTGCGGCAAACAAACATGATATTTCTGTTTGTATAGATGACATTTTATGCACTTGCCTAATGAAAAGACTTTGCTATTCTCCAAAAACATTTTTACTGTGTATATCTCGGTCCATTGCATACGAATTCCACACCAGTTTACTGGATATGATGGGATGAAACCGGAAATATCCGGTTTTGTTTTGGCTAACTCAATCCCAGATATTGCTACAGCCTCTGTATTTTGTTTTCTTGATATTATACACGGACTTTATTGTTTTGAATGTTTTTTATCGAGGAACACTTTATTTTGAGCTTCGATACATTCATTGGTTCCTCATGGAGACACCAGCTCTACCTATTCGTATTTTCTAGGGAGAAAGCTAGAGGAACTGTGGCAAACAAACATGATATTTCTGTTTGTATCAATGATATTTTATGCACTTGCCGAACGAAAAGACTTTGTTTTTCTCCACAACCATTTTTACTGTGATTTTCTCGTTCCATTGCATACGAATTCCATACCAGCTTACCGGATAAGACTGGATGAAACCAGAAATATCAGGTTGTGTTTTGGCTAACTGAATCCAAAATATTGTTAAAGACTCTGTGTTTGTGTTTTCTGGATATTATAGATGGAATTCATTGTTTTGAATGTATTTATCAGGGAACATTTAATTTTGTACCATTGAAACACTAATTGGTTCATCATGGGAACACCAGGTCTACACATTTGTATTATCTAGGGAGAAAGCTAGAGGAACTGCAGCAAACAAACATGATATTTCTGTTTGTATAGATGACATTTTATGCACTTGCCTAACGTAAAGACTTTGTTTTTCTCCAAAACCCTTTGCACTGTGATTTTCTCGGTCCATTGCATACGAATTCCACACCACTTTGTCCGGATATGACTGGATGAAAACAGAAATATCCGGTTTTGTTTTGGCTAACTCAATACGAAATATTGTGAAAGCCTCTGTGTCTCTGTTTTCTGGATATTACCAACGGACTTTATTTTTTAAATGTTTTTTTTATCATTGAACATTTAATTTTGTGCTGCGAAACACTAATTGGTTCTATATGGAGACACCAGCTGATCATATTCGTATTTTCTAGGGAGTAAGCTAGAGGAACTGTGGCAAACAAACATGATATTTCTGTTTGTAAAGATGACATTTTATGCACTTGCCTAACGAAAAGACTGCTTTTCTCCAAAACCATTTTTACTGTGATTGAATCGGTCCATTGCATACGAAATATAAACCCGTTTGTCCCGATATGACTGGATGCAAAAGGAAATATCAGGTTCTGTTTTGGCTAATTCAATCCCCGATATTGCTACCACCTCTATGTATGTGTATTCCTGATATTATCCATGGAGTTTATTTTTTGAAAGTTTTTTATCGGGGAACACTTTATTTTGAGGTTGGAAAATCTAATTGGTTCCACATGGAGACATCAGCTCTACACATTTGTACTTTCTAGGGAGAAATCTAGAGGAACTGCGGCAAACAAAGATGATATTTCTGTTTGTCTAGATGACATTTTATGCACTTGCCTAACGAAAAGACTTTGCTTTTCTCCAAAACCATTTTTACTGTGAATTTTTTGGTTCATTGCATACGAATTCCACACCACTTTTTCCGGATATGACTGGATGAAACCAGAAATATCCGGTTGTGTTTTTGCTAACTCAATCCGAAATATTGTGAAATCCCCTGTGTTTGTGTTTTCTGGATATTATCAACGGACTCTATTTTTTTTTTCTTTTTTTGTAGCTTTTATTTAATGAATATATATTTCCAGTGTATAGCTTATGGATTACAATGGCTTCCCCCTCCCATAACTTCCCTCCCACCCACAACCCTCCCCTCTCCCGCTCCCTCTCCCCTTTCATTTGCATCAAGATTCATTTTGAATTCTCTTTATATACAGAAGATCAATTTAGTATATATGAAGTAAAGATTTCAACAGTTTGCACCCACATAGAAACACAAAGTGAAACATACTCTTTGAGTACTAGTTATAGCATTAAATCACAATGTACAGCACATTAAGGACAGAGATCCCACCTGAGGAGCAAGTGCACAGTGGCTCCTGTTGTTGACCCAACAAATTGACACTCTAGTTTATGGCGCCAGTAACCATCCTAGGCTGTCATCATGAGTTGCCAAGGCTATGGAAGCCTTCCAAGTTTACCGACTCTGATCATATTTAGACAAGGTCATAAAAGAGAGAGTGAGGATAGTAACCAATGATCCTAAGAGTGGCATTTACCAGGTTTGAACAATTGTACAGCATTAAGTGGGGAAGAGGATCATCAGTACACCCAGGTTGGGAGCAGAGCCATTGGTGGTAGAGTAGAGGTTATGATTACAAAGGTATGAGGCCCAAGTGCACTAGACAGGGTCTAGAACGAAGGACAGAGTCATTATTAGAGGAGCTAAGAAAGGTGCTGTCTAAGCTACAAGTAATTTTTCTGATTGAGAGGCAAATAGAACCTGATAGAAGGGGCTTGATAATAATCTGGTGGGCTTTAGGCCTTGTAAGTTAAGAGGCCCAGACCTATCTATCTCTTCACATGGGGTATATCCTAAGGGAGGTGTGAACCTCCTAGGGGAAGGCACTCTGTTGACTTTGATTACTTGGCTGTCCTGGGAGGAGTGCTGGCCAGTTAAATGCAGGGGGCATCTCTAACAAGAAATTGACAGTTCTTTTGCAAAGTTGCTGACCCTACTTGACCAAACCCTCAGCTGCAGTGGTCACTTTGGAAGTTGTGCTGAGTGAAGGGCTTTTCAGCTTAGAGCCAATAAGATCTGAGGCTCTGACCTGGGCATCCTTCGACTCCAGGGCAGGTCCATTTCCAGTGATCCAACTCTTGGCAGAGCTACCAGGGCTCTTCACAAGCTGACTTCTGCTGAAGCCCAGGCTTACCACATTGAAAGCCACTGCAGTGGACTGGCCTGTTGGGTCTCCTTGAGGGCAGATCACTGTACAGATCAGCCATTAATAGGCCTGCCATCCATTGCTTCTGATGCTGAGCTTTCTTTTCCTCCTGGTTTGTGTTCAAGCAGACCAGAGGATGCAAGTCAAGGGAGTGCCCAATTCCCATCTCTAATCTTCTGCAGCCTGAACTACAAGTCTATAGTCACAGGCATGTTCTGCAGTAGTTTTTCTGAGGTAGACAATGCCCATGAGGAAAATTATATTCTCACTTGAAAACTTTCTTTCCCTTTGGTCTGAAAGGGAGGTTTTTTCTACTTACTGTATACTTCGCTGATGGCAAAGTGAATCTACTAGGAGATTATTATTTAAGTTCTTATTTTGGCTATGCTATGACAGAAAAATGTTAGCCATCTCTTTTATAAGGTCTAAAGATTAAATTGTGCATCCTAGAGATTCCTTCATAATAGAATTAGTTTCCTACCTTGAAGAGAATAGAGAAATGAAAGAACAAGTTGGGCTTAGAATAGAGAAATGAGGGAGCAAGTCCTAGATCGCTTACTGACAATAGCAATATTACATGAATACTTAGCAAACCATTTCAACCATTAGATAACAACTTAAGAAAACATTTACCAGAAGGTCCAATGCCTTCTATACATTTTAAGAATCATGTATTTGAAAACACCTCTTAAATATCTAACATGGTGTAGTTTGTTTAGCCAGTAAACTTAAGCACAACCATCTAAAATGTTTTTAGTTTCTTTCTACCAACAAGTATAAAACATATGATACAGAGATCCAGGTCACACCAATTAAAATGTATCTTTGATTGATTTTAGCAGCTTAAATTTATGGACAATCTTATCTACATGCCATTTAAAATAAAAATCTTAATAAAATTTCCCCATGTGGACATACAATATGTACACACATATAACATAGCATAATAGACCAATATAGCAATTTTAATAATAGCTTTTAAAATCTTTAACTCTTTTTCTAGATTGCCAATGGATTTGAACTGCTTTTTGTTTTTAGTAACCTCAGTTAACCATACTTTCTCTCAGTTGGTACTGTTAATACATTATTGGCTTCATCTGTTTACAGAGCCATCCCAAAGTACTGAATACAATAAAAGTGGCTGGAAAAAGTCCATAGGAACCTATAGGAGGACAGCTAAACACAGAACCAGCAACGCTTTAGTTTTATGAGCAGCACATCCTATATAACTAGGGATGACAAAAGACTTTAAGTCGCCATGTTTAAAATTATAAACTCATCAACCAACAAGAGGCACTTGCTTACTTCACAGTATTTTTGAAAGCACCTGTAGGAATTTACAAGTATTTAACCATTTAGGCCTCTGGGGCTTTCTCATTAAGATAACTATCATGTCTAGTAACACAAGATCATTAGACTTTTTAATTCTCAAACATTTGTATTAATAGCATTTTCCATTATAGAAACTTAAAGTCTGGTACCACATCACATCCTGACAGTCCTTCTAATATAATCCAAATAGCCTGCTTAGTTGGTGTCTCTATAAGATGAGAGACATAGGTCCTTCGATTTTTTCAGTTGGGCCCAAACTGGAAAAACCAAAGTCCAGGATTTACTGGAAATTTTAGAGACCAGATTGTTTGAAACTTTGATTTTTTGCATGCCTGTCAAGAATGCCAAGAAGGCTCAAAATCCAAAATATCTGGTTGAAATAAGATTCCCTAAAATCATGACATAACATAGACCAAATTTGATCATTGTTACAAGGTGACTATTCAAATCTTTGAAAATAAGCACATATTTAAATAACCCATAGCTCTTAGTAAAAATTCAGCTGTTTTTGAACAATTAGAATTTAACAGACATCAAGAGCACATGACAGATTACTTTAACACATTGCTTTAGCAGAGCATCAGAGTTTAATTCTATGTCAAAGAGAAATTGAGCTTCCTGTGATCTTTTGCTGTGAGGTTTCCTTCCTTTACCTTCTTTCATATTGGTGACCGTGTTTCTGTGTTTCTGTGTGTAACACATCTTTAAGCATCTTTTGCAGGGCAGGATGAGTGGCAACAAATTCTTTCAGTTTCTGTTTGCTATGAAAAGTCTTAATTTCACCTTCATTCACAAATGAGAGCTTTGCAGGATATAGTATTCTGGGCTGGCAGTTTTTCTCTCTTAATACCTGGGCTATGTCTCGCCATTCCCTTCTAGCTTGTAGGGTTTCTGATGAGAAGTCTGCTGTGAGTCTAATTGGAGATCCTCTAAGAGTAATCTGACGTTTCTCTCTTGCACATTTTAGGATCTTTTCTTTCTGTTTCACTGTGGTGAGTTTGATTACAACATGTCGTGGTGAGGATCTCTTTTGGTCATGTTTATTAGGGGTTCTATAAGCTTCCTGTACTAAGATGCCTCTGTCCTTCTCCAAACCTGGGGAATTTTCTGCTAGTATCTCACTGAAAAGGCCTTCTAATCCTTTCTCCCTCTCCATGCCTTCAGGAACTCCTAGAACCCGAATGTTGGTTTTTTTAATAGTATCCTGTAGATTCCCGACAATATTTTTTAGATTTCTGATTTCTTCTTCTTTTCTTTGGTTTGCCTGTTTCCTTTCCTGTTCTCCGTCTTCTAAGTCTGATATTCTCTCTTCTGCTTCACCCATTCTGTTTTTAAGGCTCTCTAATGTGTTTGTCATTGGATCGATTGAATTCTTCATTTCATTATGATTTCTCGTCACTATCACCGTTTCTTGTTCCACTAGTTGTTTCATTTCATTTTGATTCCTCCTTAATATTTCATTTTCACGAGAGAGATTTTCTATCTTGTCCATGAAGGATTTCTGTAGTTTAAGAATTTGTTTTTGAGAACTTCTTAATGTTCTTATCAATTTTTTGAGATCTGCTTCTTGCATTTCTTCGATCTCATCATCTTCATAATCTTGAATTGGGGTGTCTTTTTCATTTCGGGGCGTCATAGTGTCTTCCTTGTTCTCGTTAGCTTGGTTTTTGTGTTTGTTGTTTGGCATGTAGGAGATATTTGGTTTCTTCACTGTGGTGTTTTTTCTTGTTACACTATGGCTCTATATTAAGTGGACTGTCTGCTTTCAGTGGAGTCTTAGAGGCTTGAGATGAGTGTGGACTGAGAGCTGTGTTTGGTTCCTCAGGGTGGAGGGTGTGTCAAAGATGACACTCCCAGGTTAGGTGTGGTAAATCTCTCTTTCTTTTTTTGATTCAAAAGGGAAGTAATTCTGCACAGCTGAACGTAATTGGAGGTAGTTAGCAGGCAAATGATATACCCACAGGAGCCAGAGATCGGAAGCTCTTTCCCAAGGACCACACAGGAAATCTGTGCTGCCCTCAGTGTGGGCTCCAATTCTCCTGCAGTCTCCCACTGGGTTGCCAAGTTAGATCCTAACCTCCTGTTATTTCACCCCTCCCCCCAGAGTCAGGTGTTTCTGCTAGGCTCAGGGCCGGTGCAGACCTGAGGTCGCCCTGCTTATGATGTATGTCCAAAATGGCGCCTGCTCTGTCTTGCTCACCTTTGAGAGTTGAGCGGAGAGAGAGAAACTTGTGTCTGTATCAGTCACTTTTTTATTTTTTTCCTCTCTCTCTTCTAGTTAGCCTGGTGAATTTTTCCCCACGGAGTTTCAAGCCTCGTTCCCTCTAGCCTCCTCTTTCCACTTGCCCGCTGGTGTCTCGGGCTATTGAGGTTCGGCTCACCTCACGTTCCAGCGCTGGTGTGTTGAGTCTGCTGCTGGTGTCCCGAACTTGGGCTCCCATGCTCTCCACGCAGGTACACTGTGAATCACTAGTTCCGGAAGTGTTTCCTCTGCAGTTTCATCCCCTACTCTTCCTTGACCCTGCAGTATCTCCACTTATATTAAACTATCTATCCCCCTGACTAATAGTTTGCTGCCTGCCTATTCCGCCATCATGCCACTCTCCAAATTTCCTTTCTGGAATTTATTTTTTTGAATGTTTTTTATCGGGGAACATTTTATTTTGAGCTTGGATACAGTAATTGGTTCCACATGGAGACAACAGCTGAACATATTCGTATTTTCTAGGGAGAAAGCTAGAGGAACTGCGGCGAACAAACATGATATTTCTGTTTGTATAGATGACATTTTATGCAGTGGCCTAACGAAAAGACTTTGCTTTTGTCCAAAACCATTTTTACTGTGATTTTCTCGGTCCATTGCATCCGAATTCCAAAAGACTTTTACGGGATATGACTGGATGAAAGCAGAAATATCCGGTTGTGTTTTGGCTAACTCAATCCGAAATATTGTGAAAAACTCTGTGTTTGTGTTTTCAGGATATTATCGATGGACTTTATTGTTTTGAATGTTTTTATCTGGAAACATTTAATTTTGTACCCTTGAAACACTAATTGGTTCATCATGGGAACACCAGCTCTACACATTCGTATTTTCTAGGGAGAAAGCTAGAGGAACTGCGGCAAACAAAGACAATATTTCGGTTTGTATCGATGATATTTTCTGCACTTGCCTAACGAAAAGACTTTGCTCTTCTCCAAAACCATTTTTACTGTGATTTTCTCGATCCATTGCATACGAATTCCACACCAGTTTGTCCGATATGACTGGATGAAACTGGAAATATCTGGTTTTCTTTTGGCTAACTCAATCTGAAATATTGCTACAGCATCTGTGTTTGTGTATTCCTGATATTATCCACGGACTTTATTTTTTTCGATTTTTTTTCAGGGAACATTTAATTTTGTGCTTGGAAACACTAACTGGTTCCTCATGGAGACACCAGCTCTACACATTCGTATTTTCTAGGGAGAATGCTAGAGGAATTGCCGCAAAAAAACATGATATTTATGTTTGTATCGATGATATTTTATCTACTTCCCTAATGAAAAGACTTTGCTTTTCTCCAAAAGCATTTTTACTGTGATTTTCTCGGTTCACTCCATAGGAATTCCACACCAGTTTTTCCGGATATGATTGGATGAAACCGGAAATATCCGGTTTGTTTTGGCTAACTCAATCCCAGATATTGCTACAGCATCTGTGTTTCTGTTTTCAGGATATTTCAATGGACTTTATTGTTTTGAATGTTTTTTATCAGGGAACATTTAATTTTGAGCTTGGATACAGTAATTGGTTCCACATGGAGACACCAGGTATACACATTCTTATTTTCTCGGGAGAAAGCGAGATGAACTGCAGTAAACAAACCTGATATTTCTGTTTGTAACGATGACATTTTATGCACTTGCCTAACGAAAAGACTTTGCTTTTCTCCAAATCATTTTTACTGTGATTTTCTCGGTCCATTGCATACGAATTCCACACCACTTTGTCCGGATGTGACTGGATGAAACCAGAAATATCCCGTTGTGTTTTGGCTAACTCAATCCGAAATATTGTGAAAGCCTCTGTGTTTGTGTTTTCTGGATATTATCGATGGACTTTATGGTTTGAATATTTTTGATCAGGGGACATTTTATTTTGACTTTGGATACAGTAATTGGTTCCACATGGAGACACCAGCTCTACACATTCATTTTTTCCATGGAGAACGCTAGAGGAACTGTGGCAAACAAAGATGATATTTCTGTTTGTATAGATGATATTTTATGCACTTGCCTAATGAAAAGACTGCTTTTCTCCAAAAGCATTTTTACTCTGAATTTCTCAGTCCAAGGCATACGAATTCCACACCAGTTTCTCGATATATGACTGGATGATACCAGAAATATCCGGTTGTGTATTGCCTAACTCAACCGAAATATTGTGAAAACTGCGGCAAACAAACATGATATTTCTGTTTGTATCGATGACATTTTATGCACTTGCCTACCGAAAAGACTTTGCTTTTCTCCAAAACTATTTTTGCTGTGAATATCTCGGTCCATTGCATACGAATTCCACACCACTTTGTCCGGATGTGACTGGATGAAACCAGAAATATCCGGTGTGTTTTGGCTAACTCAATCAAAAATATTGCTACAGCCTCTGTGTTTTTGTTTTCTGGATATTATTGATGGACGTTATTTTTTTTGAATGTTTTTTTTCTGGAAACTTTTAATTTTGTGCTAGGAAACACTAATTGGTTCCACATGGAGACACCAGCTCTACACATTCCTATTTTCTAGGGAGATAGCTGGAGGAACTGCTGCAAACAAACATGATATTTCTGTTTCTATATATGACATTTTATGCACTTGCCTAACAAAAAGACTTTGCTTTTCTCCAACCCATTTTAACTTGATTTTCTCGGTCCATTGCATCCGAATTCCACACCAGTTTACCGGATATGAGTGGATGAAACCAGAAATATCCGGTTGTGTTTTGGCTAACTCAATCCAAAATATTGCAACAGTCTCTGTGTTTGTGTTGTTTTCAGGATATTATCAATGGACATTATTTTTTTGAATGTTTTTAGCAGGGGGCATTTAATTGTGTACCTTAGAAACACTAATGGGTTCCACATGGAGACACCAGCTCTACACATTCGTATTTGCTAGGGAGAAAGCTGGAGGAACTGCGGCAAACAAACATGATATTTCTGTTTGTATCGATGACATTTCATGCACTTGCCTAACGAAAGACTGCTTTTCTCCAAAACCATTTGTACTGTGATTTTCTTGGTCCTTTGCATACGAATTCCACACCACTTTGTCCGGATATGACTGGATGAAACTGAAATATCCGGTTGTGTTTTGGCTAACTCAATCCGAAATACTGTGAAAGCCTCTGTGTTTGTGTATTCTGGATATTATCGATGGACATTAGGGTTTTGAATGTTTTTATCAGGGAACATTTAATTTTGTACCGTAGAAACACTAATTGGTTCATCATGGGGACACCAGCTCTACACATTCGTATTTTCTAGGGAGAAAGCTAGAGGAACTGCGGCAAACAAACATGATATTTCTGTTTCTATATATGACATTTTATGCACATGCCTAACGAAAAGACTTTGCTTTTCTCCAAAACCATTTTTACTGTGATTTTTTCGGTCCATTGCATATGCATTCCACATCACTTTGTCCGGATATGACTGGATGAAACCAGGAATATCTGGTTGTGTTTTGGCTAACTCAATCCGAAATATTGCTGCAGCCTCTGTGTTTGTGTGTTCCTGATATTATCCACAGACTTTATTTTTTTAAATATTTTTTTTCAGGGAACATTTAATTTTATACCGTTTAACACGAATTGGTTCCACGTGGAGACACCAGCTCTACACTTTCATATTTTCTAGGGAGAAAGCTAGAGGAACTGCGGCAAACAAACATGATATTTCTGTTTGTATAGATGACATTTTATGCACTTGCCTAACGAAAAGACTTTGCTTTACTCCAAAACCTTTTTTACTGTGATTTTCTCTGTCCATTGCATACGCATTGCACATAACTTTCTCCGGATATAACTGGATGAAACCAGAAATATCTGGTTGTGTTTTCACTAACTCAATCCCAGATATTGCTACAAACTCTGTGTTTGTGTATTCCTGATATTATCCACAGACTTTATTGTTTTGAATGTTTTTTTTTCAGGGAACATTTAATTTTATGCTTGGAAACACTAATTGTTTCCACATGGAGACACCAGCTCTACACATTCCTATTTTCTAGGGAGATAGCTGGAGGAATTGCGGCAAACAAACATGACATTTCTGTTTGTATAGATGACATTTTATGCACTTGCCTAACGAAAAGACTTTGCTTTTCTCCAAAAAAAAAATGTACTGTGATTTTCTCGAACCATTGCATACGAAATCCACACCAGTTTGTCCGGATATGACTGGATGAAACCTGAAATATCCGGTTTTGTTTTGGCTAACTCAATCCCAGATATTGCTACAGACTCTGTGTTTGTGTATTCCTGATATTATCCACAGACTTTATTGTTTTGAATGTTTTTTATCGGGGAACATTTAATTCTGTGCTTGCAAACTCTAATTGCATCCACATGGAGACACCAGCTCCAGATATTTGTATTTTCGAGGGAGAAATCTAGAGGAACTGCGGCAAACATGATATTTCAGTTTGTATCAATGATACTTTATCTACTCGCCTAATAAAAAGACTTTGCTTTTCTCCAAAACCATTTTCACTATGATTTCCTCGGTCCTTTGCATACGTATTCCACACCAGTTTGTCCGGGTATGACTGGATAAAACCGGAAATATCTGGTTTTATTTTGGCTAACTACTCCCAGATATTGCTACAGCCTCTGTGTTTGTGTTTTCTGGATATTATCCATGGACTTTATTTTTTGAATGTTTTTTATCAGGGAACATTTTATTTTGAGCTTGGATACAGTGATTCGTTCCACATGGAGACACCAGCTGATCATATTTGTATTTTCTGGGGAGAAAGCTAGAGGAACTGCGGCAAACTAATGTGATATTACTGTTTGAATTGATGATATTTTATGCACTTTCCTAACGAAAAGACTTTGCTTTTCTCCAAAACCATTTTTCCTGTCATGTTCTCGGTACATTGCATGCGAATTCCACACAACTTTGTCCGGATATGACTGGATGAAACCTGAAATATCCGGTTGTGTTTTGGCTAATTCAATGTGAAATACTGTGAAAGTTTCTGTGTTTGTGTTTTCTGGATATTATCGATGGACTTTATTGTTTTGAATGTTTTTATGAGGGCACTTTTCATTTTGTACCATAGAAACACTAATTGGTTCATCATGGGGACACCGGCTCTACACATTCCTATTTTCTAGGGAGAAAGCTAGAGGAACTGTGGCAAACACACATGATATTTCTGTTTGCATAGATGACATCTGATGCACTTGCCTAACAAAAAGACTTTGCTTTTCTCCAAAACCATTTGTACTGTGATTTTCTCAATCCATTGCATACGAATTCCACACCACTTTGTCCGGATATGACTGCATGAAACGAGAAATATCTGGTTGTGTTTTGACTAACTCAATCCGAAATATTGCTACAGACACTCTGTTTGTGTTTTTGGATATTATCAATGGACTTTATTGTTTTGAATGTTTCTCATCTGGGAACATTTAATTTTGTACCGTTGCAACACTAATTGGTTCATCATAGGAATACCAGCTCTACACATTCGTATTTTCTAGGGAGAAAGCTAGAGGAACTGCGGCAAACAAACATGATATTTCTGTTTCTATATATGACATTTTATGCACATGCCTAACGAAAAGACTTTGCTTTTCTCCAAAACCATTTTTACTGTGATTTTTTCGGTCCATTGCATATGCATGTCACATCACTTTGTCCGGATATGACTGGATGAAACCAGGAATATCTCGTTGTGTTTTGGCTAACTCAATCCAAAATATTGCTACAGCCTCTGTGTTTGTGTGTTCCTGATATTATCCATAGACTTTATTTTTTTAAATATTTTTTTCAGGGAACATTTAATTTTATACCGTTTAACACGAATTGGTTCCACGTGGAGACACCAGCTCTACACATTCGTATTTTCTAGGGAGAAAGCTAGAGGAACTGCGGCAAACAAACATGATGTTTCTGTTTGTATAGATGACATTTTATGCACTTGCCTAACGAAAAGACTTTGCTTTACTCCAAAACCTTTTTTACTGTGATTTTCTCGGTCCATTGCATACGCATTGCACATAACTTTCTCCGGATATGACTGGATGAAACCAGAAATATCTGGTTGTGTTTTTGCTAACTCAATCCCAGATATTGCTACAGCCTCTGTGTTTGTGTATTCCTGATATTATCCACAGACTTTATTGTTTTGAATGTTTTTTTTTTCAGGCAACATTTAATTTTATGCTTGGAAACACTAATTGTTTCCACATGGAGACACCAGCTCTACACATTCCTATTTTCTAGGGAGAAAGCTGGAGGAACTGCGGCAAACAAACATGATATTTCTGTTTGTATAGATGACATTTTATGCACTTGCCTAACGAAAAGACTTTGCTTTTCTCCAAAAAAAAAAAATGTACTGTGATTTTCTCGAACCATTGCATACGAAATCCACACCAGTTTGTCCGGATATGACTGGATGAAACCGGAAATATGCGGTTTTGTTTTGGCTAACTCAATCCAGGTTTTGTTACAGCCTCTGTGTTTGTGTTTTCAGGATATTATCGATGGACTTTATTTTTTTGAATGTTTTTTTTCTGGGAACATTTAATTTTGTACCGTTGAAATACTAATTGGTTCCACATGGAGACACCAGCTCCACACATTCGTATTTTCTACGAAGAAAGCTAGAGGAACTGCGGCAAACAAACATGATATTTCTGTTTCTATATATGACATTTTATGCACTTGCCTAACGAAAAGATTTTGCTTTTCTGCAACCCATTTTACTGTGATTTTCTCGGTTCATTACATCCGAATTCCACACCAGTTTACTGGATATGACTGGATGAAACTGAAATATCCGGTTGTGTTTTGGCTAACTCATTCCGCAATATTGTGAAAGTTTCTGTGTTTATGTTTTCTGGATATTATTGATGGACTTTATTGTTTTGAATGTTTTTATCAGGGAACATTTAATTTTGTACTTGTAAACACTAATTGGTTCCACATGGATACACCAGCTCTACACATTCGTATTTTCTAGGGAGAAAGCTAGAGGAACTGCGGCAAAAAACATGATATTTCTGTTTCTATATATGACATTTTATGCACTTGCCTAACGTAAAGACTTTGCTTTTCTCCAACCCATTTTAACTTTGATTTTCTCGGTCCATTGCATCCGAATTCCACACCAGTTTACCGGATATGACTAGATGAAAGCGGAAATATCCGGTTTTGTTTTGGCTAACTCAATCCAAAATATTGCAACAGCCTCTGTGTTTGTGTTGTTTTCAGGATATGATCGATGGAAATTATTTTTTTGAATGTTTTTAGCAGGGGACATTTAATTGTGTACCTTAGAAACACTAATTGGTTCCACATGGAGACACCAGCTCTACACATTCGTATTTTCTAGGGAGAAAGCTAGAGGAACTGCAGCAAACAAACATGATATTTCTGTTTGTATCGATGACATTTTATGCACTTGCCTAACGAAAAGACTTTGCTTTTCTCCAAAACCATTTGTACTGTGATTTTCTCGGCCCATTGCATACGAATTCCACACCACCTTGTCCGGGTCTGACTGGAGGAAACCGGAAATATCCGGTTGTGCTTGGCTAACTCAATCCGAAATATTGTGAAAGTTTCTGTGTTTATGTTTTCTGGATATTTTTGATGGACTTTTTGTTTTGAATGTTTTTATCAGGGAACATTTAATTTTGTACTTGGAGACACTAATTGGTTCCACATGGAGACACCAGCTCTACACATTCGTATTTTCTAGGGAGAAAGCTAGAGGAACTGCGGCAAAAAACATGATATTTCTGTTCCTATATATGACATTTTATGCACTTGCCTAACGAAAAGACTTTGCTTTTCTCCAACCCATTTTAACTTTGATTTCTCGGTCCATTGCTTCCGAATTCCACACCAGTTTACCGGATATGACTAGATGAAAGCGGAAATATCCGGTTTTGTTTTGGCTAACTCAATCCAAAATATTGCAACAGCCTCTGTGTTTGTGTTGTTTTCAGGATATTATCAATGGAAATTATTTTTTTGAATGATTTTAGCAGGGGACATTTAATTGTGTACCTTAGAAACACTAATTGGTTCCACATGGAGACACCAGCTCTACACATTCGTATTTTCTAGGGAGAACGCTAGAGGAACTGCCGCAAACAAACATGATATTTCTGTTTGGATCGATGATATCTTAACTACTTGCCTAATGAAAAGACTTTGCTTTTTCGCACAACCATTTTTAATGTGATTTTCTCAGTCCATTGCATACGAATTCCACACCAGTTTGTCTGGATATGACTGGTTGAAACTGGAAATATCCGTTTTTTTTTTCCTAACTCAATCCCAGATATTCTACAGCCTCTGTGTTTGTGTATTCCTGATATTTTCAATGGACTTTATTGTTTTGAATGTTTTTTATCAGGGAACATTTAATTTTGTACCGTTGAAACACTAATTGGTTCATAATCGGAACACCAGCTCTACACATTCGTATTTTCTAGGGAGAAAGCTAGAGGAACTGCGGCAAACAAACATGATATTTCTGTTTGTATAGATGACATTGTATGCACTTGCCTAATGAAAAGACTTTGCTTTTCTCCAAAACCATTTTAACTGTGATTTTCTCGTTCCATTGCATACGAATTCCACACCACTTTGTCCGGGTCTGACTGGATGAAACCAGAAATATCCGGTTGTGCTTTGGCTAACTCATTCCGAAATATTGTGAAAGTTTCTGTGTTTATGTTTTCTGGATATTATTGATGGACTTTATTGTTTTGATTGTTTTTATCAGGGAACATTTAATTTTGTACTTGTAAACACTAATTGGTTCCACATGGAGACACCAGCTCTACACATTCGTATTTTCTAGGGAGAAAGCTAGAGGAACTGCGGCAAAAAACATGATATTTCTGTTTCTATATATGATATTTTATGTACTTGCCTAACGTAAAGACTTTGCTTTTCTCCAAAACCATTTGTACTGTGATTTTCTCGGTCCATTGCATACGAATTCCACACCAGTTTGTCCGGATATGACTAGATGAAACCGGAAATATCCGGTTTTGTTTTGGCTAACTCAATCCCAGATATTGCTACAGCCTATGTTTTTGTGTATTCCTGATATTATCCATGCACTTTATTTTTTTGAATGTTTTTTATCGGGGAACATTTAATTTTGTGCTTACAAACTCTAATTGCATCCACATGGAGACACCGGCTCCAGATATTTGTTTTTTCGAGGGAGAAATCTAGAGGAACTGTGGCAAACATGATATTTCAGTTTGTATCAATGATAATTTATCTACTCGCCTAATAAAAAGACTTTGCTTTTCTCCAAAACCATTTTCACTATGATTTCCTCGGTCCTTTGCATACGAATTCCACACCAGTTTGTCCGGATATGACTGGATAAAACCGGAAATATCTGGTTTTATTTTGGCTAACTCAATCCCAGATGTTGCTACAGCCTCTGTGTTTGTGTTTTCTGGATATTATCCATGGACTTTATTTTTTTGAATGTTTTTTTATCAGGGAACATTTTATTTTGAGCTTGGATACAGTGATTCGTTCCACATGGAGACACCAGCTGAACACATTCGTATTTTCTAGGGAGAAAGCTAGAGGAACTGCGGCAAACTAATATGATATTACTGTTTGAATCGATGACATTTTATGCACTTTCCTAACGAAAAGACTTTGCTTTTCTCCAAAACCATTTTTTCTGTCATGTTCTTGGTCCATTGCATGTGAATTCCACACCAGTTTGTCCGGATATGACTGGATGAAACCGGAAATATCCGATTGTATTTTGGCTAACTCTATGCAAAATACTGTGAAAGTTTCTGTGTTTGTGTTTTCTGGATATTATCGAAGGACTTTATTGTTTTGAATGTTTTTATGAGGGAACTTTTCATTTTGTACCGTAGAAACACTAATTGGTTCATCATGGGGACACCAGCTCTCCACATTCATATTTTCTAGGGAGAAAGCTAGAGGAACTGTGGCAAACAAACATGATATTTCTGTTTGTATAGATGACTCTAGAGGTTCTGCGGCAAACAAACATGATATTTCTGTTTGTATAGATGAGATTTTATGCACTTGCCTAACGAAAAAACTTTGCTTATCTCCAAAACCATTTTTACTCTGCTTTTCTCGGTACACTGAAAACGAATTCCACACCAGTTTATCCGGATATGATTGGATGAAACCGGATATATCTCGTTGTGTTTTGGCTAACTCTATCCGAAATATTGTAAAAGCCTCTGTTTTGTGCATTCCTGATATTATCCACAGACTTTTTTTTTTGAATGTTTTTATCAGGGAGCATTTAATTTTGTACCTTTGAAACACTAATTGGTTCACCATTCGGACACCAGCTCTACACATTCGTATTTTCTACGGAGAAAGCTAGAGGAACTGCGGTAAACAAACTTGATATTTCTGTTTGTATAGATGACATCTAGAGGAACTGCGACAAACAAACATGACATTTCTGTTTGTATAGATGACATTTTATGAACTTGCCTAACAAAAAGGGTTTGCTTTTCTCCAAAACCATTTGTACTGTGATTTTCTCGGTCCTTTGCATACGAATACTACACCACTTTGTCCGGATATGACTGGATGAAACTAGATATATCCGGTTGTTTTTTGGCTAAGTCAATCGGAAATATTGTGAAAGCCTCTGTGTTTGTGTTTTCTGGATATTATCAATGGACTTTATTGTTTTGAATATTTTTTATTGGGGAACATTTTATTTTGAGCTTGGATACCATAATTGGTTCCACATGGAGACAGCATCTGTACATATTCTTAATTTCTATGGAGAAAGCTAGAAGAACTGTGGCAAATAACCATGATATTTCTGTTTGTATTGATGACATTTTATGCACTTGCCTAACGAAAAGACTTTGCTTTTCTCCAAAACCATTTTTACTGTGATTTTCTCGGTGCAATGCATACGAATTCCACACTAGTTTACTGGATATGACTGGATAAAACGGGAAATATACGGTTTTATTTTGGCTACGTAAATCCCAGATATTGCTACAGCCTCTGTGTTTGTGTATTCCTGATATTATCCAGGGACTTTATTGTTTTGAATATTTTTAATCAGGGAACATTTAATTTTGTACCGTTGAAACACTAATTGGTTCATCATGGGGACAGCAGCTCTACACATTCGTATTTTCTAGGGAGAAAGCTAGAGGAACTGCGGCAAACAAACCCGATATTTCTGTTTGTATAGATGACATTTTATGCACTTGCCTAACGAAAGACTTTGCTTTTCTCCAAAACCAATTGTACTGTGATTTTCTCGGTGCATTGCATACGAATTCCAGACCATTTTGTCCACATATGACTGGATGAAACCTGAAATATCCGTTTTTTTTTTTTTTTTTTTGGCTAAGTCAATCCAAGACATTGCTACAGTCTCTGTGTTTGTGTTTTCTGGATATTATCAACGGACTTTATTGTTTTGAATGTTTTTAATCCGGGAACATTTAATTTTGTGCTTGAAAACAATAATTGGTTCATCATGGACACACCAGCTCTACACATTCGTATTTTGTAGGGAGAAAGCTAGAGGAACTTCGGCAAACAAACATGATATTTCTGTTTGTATCAATGACATTTTATGCACTTGGCTAACAAAAAGACTTTGCTTTTCTCCAAAACCATTTTTACTGTGATTTTCTCGGTCCATTGCATATGAATTCCATACCAGTTTGTCCGGATATGACTGGATGTAACCAGAAATATCTGATTGTGTTTTGGCTAACTCAATCCCCGATATTGCTACAGCCTCTGTGTTTGTATTTTCGGGATATTATCAACGGACTTTATTGTTTTGAATGTTTTTTATCAGCGAATATTTTATTTTGAGTTTCGATATAGTAATTGGTTCCACATGAAGACACCAGCTCTATATATTCGTGTTTTCTGGGTAGAAAGCTAGAGGAACTGTGGCAAAGAAACATGATATTTCTGTTTGTATACATGACAATTTATTAACTTGCATAACGAAAAGACTTTGCTTTTCTCCAAAACCATTTTTACTGTGATTTTCTCGGTCCATTGCATACGAATTCCACACCAGTTTGTCCAGATATGACTGGATGAAACCGGAAATATCCGGTTTTGTTTTGGCTAACTCAATCCCAGATATTGCTACAGCCTCTGTGTCTTTGCATTCCTGAAATTATCCATGGACTTTATTGTTTTGAAAGTTTTTTATCAGGGAACATATAATTTGTGCTTGGAATCACTAATGGTTCCACATGGAGACACCAACTCTACGTATTCGTATTTTCTAGGTAGAACGCTAGAGGAATTGCGGCAAACATAAATGATATTTCTGCTTGTATAGATGACATTTTATGCAGTTGCCTAACGAAAAGACTTTGCTTTTCTCCAAAACCATTTTTACTGTGATTTTCTCAGTCCATTGCATACGAATATCACACCACTTTGTTTGGATATGATTGGATTGAAAGGGCTAACTGAGGGACATAATGTAGGAACTAAGGCTAACCACATTTTTCTTGCTTCTGTACGAGTTGGCTAAGCTTGCATGCGATATCTTTAAAATAAGAAAGGACGGAAACTCCCTAACCCTCATCCTGTTGTGACATACCAAGGTTTTACTGCCATCCTCGTCCTTGCTTGCTTAAGCTGATAAGGAAAGAAGAAAAACTGCAAAGCACGGACAGCCTCTCCCATCTGGAGTTTTGGTTTCAGTTTTGTCTCGTTCCATTGTTGCGTGCAGTGTGTTTATGTGTCTTGTGATTGTTTTCTGTGTTATAATCTACTTGCCTTTTGCCGTTAACATGGGACAAGGACTAACTACACCCTTTAAGCCTTACTTTAGGCCACTGAAAAGAAGTTCAAAACTGCATGCACAATCAGTCGATCGACGTCAAAAGTAAAAAGTGGGTGACTTTCTGTTCCTCGGAATGGTCAACCTTTGAGGTCGGCTGGCCTGGCCGAGGGACAGGAACTTTAATGCTGATATTATCCCACAGGTCAAGGCAAGAGTCTTTCAACCAGGACCCCACGGACACCCTGACCAGGTTCCCTATATTTCCGTGTGGGAAGACCTGATCCAAGACCCTCCCCTAATAAAGGCTATAAAGACTCCATTACAGATGCAGGAAATAGGATTAAAAAAGGTGAGCCATAGAACAGTTCATTGATGCCATAGGAATAGTCAGTCCTTGGTTCACAGAAGGAGTTGTGGATGAGCAACATTAAAATGTACTCAAAAAAGATTTAAATGTGCATTTAAAGAAACAAAACAAGCCATGACAAAGGCTAGAAAAACTTTATTGCAGATGTAGAGGATAGGGTTAAAGAAACAAACTGTAGAGCAATTTATCAGCGCTTTTTAAAAAAATTTGTCCTTGGTTTGCTGAAGAGGGTGTTGTAAATAAGAAACACTGGGTGTAAAAAAATATAAATCAGTGTACACTGGACAGCCTTCACCCTGTATTTAAATATTTTACTTAAAGTAAATGTTACCTGTTGTAAAATTAATATTACTATGTAAAATGAGAAATTGTGGTAACAAAGTGTCCGGACTACCCATTCTATTTTTGTATTATGTGTTAACTCTACCCTATTATTAATAGGAATGCTTGAACAGATTATGCTTGGTTTGCTTTACAAAAAATTGTAAATCAAAATATGCTGCAAATAGTTAAGATTGCACAAACCTACAAGAATGTAACAATTACAGATAGTAAGAGGCTACTATCATTATGGCTAAATGGTTACCCACCGTGTTCCATCCGCTGAAAAATTTGTTGTCTTATCAAAAAGAGATGTTACAAATATTTAATGAAACCCGAATCACTAATTTCAGAGTAATGCAAAATGTTAGCGCATTTGTTAATTGGACTGTGTGCGCCTCAACATGTCTGTTTAACAAGTAACAATGCCTCAGATCTCCATGCCATGGGATTGTCTAGCCAGTTCTTAGGCTATCTGCAGCAGCTTGAGTTGTTGTATTGAAATGGTACTGTTTTTTTATGTCCCTGACATGGGTGCCCAAGAAGCTAATTCCCCCTCAGATATGTTTCTTTTTTTTTTTTTTTTTTTTTTTTTTTTTTTTTTTTTTTTTTTATTTTTGACAGGCAGAGTGGACAGTGAGAGAGAGACAGAGAGAAAGGTCTTCCTTTTGCCGTTGGTTCACCCTCCAATGGCCGCCGCGGTAGCGCGCTGCGGCCGGCGCACCGCGCTGTTCCGATGGCAGGAGCCAGGTGCTTCTCCTGGTCTCCCATGGGGTGCAGGGCCCAAGGACTTGGGCCATCCTCCACTGCACTCCCTGGCCACAGCAGAGAGCTGGCCTGGAAGAGGGGCAACCGGGACAGGATCGGTGCCCCAACCGGGACTAGAACCCGGTGTGCCGGCGCCGCAAGGCGGAGGATTAGCCTGTTGAGCCACGGCGCCGGCGATATGTTTCAATTTATCCTTAAAATGCCTTAAATATTATTGTGTTTGCTAAATGTATACTTGTATAAGAAATTTGTATTGCATTCTTATCATGTGTTAATTATGTCCACCTCTCAATGCAACCCTAGGGCCAAATGTAAGGACAGATTTTTGGGATGGAGAGGCTTGTATCTAGGTTCAGCTCTGGTAGACAAGTAACTTTGCTGCCGGATGACCTTCTCCTGCTCCTTGGGAGCCTGGCCAGTTCCCGGGGAGGAGGATAAAGGAATGTTTCTGATACACAGGTGGGCATGCTTCGTGTCTCGGCTCTCTGGCCAAGATCCGGGATGGGACGCACTGCTTGCCTAAAATCTTGGCAATGAGCCACCCTTGTCCTTGGGGCTTTAAGAGGGAGCCGGAGCAAGCCTCTGCTGCTGCTGTTCCATCCCAGGGGAACACACAGTCAAGCTAAATGTTAAACATGCCTGTAATGATTACTGATAATGTCTGATTCTCAGTATGGATCCTTTTCCGGTGCTTTGTGATGATTGCCTAGTGATGCCCACAGTACTATAAATTCTGCTAAACATAAGTACAATGTAAACATGGATCGATTGGCTACTATGGCTGAGGTGTTCTGTAACAGTCCCTTTGATAAGGGATTAACAAAATGGATTCACTTAAAAACAGGACATTCAGGACCTGCCGCTCTACAGGCACATGTACAAAAATTGTCCAAAAGTCAAAAATCAAACTAAGGCTCCTCATGGGATTTTCCCCCGGTGCTAAAGGGAAATGCATTGGGCCAATTAATGTCACCCCAAAACTGATTAAAAAAAAGGTAATTCACTAAAAAACAGAGTTCGGGAAAACTAGAAGCGGGGCCAGCCTCAGGCCCTCCCTACAGGGATCAGTGGACTCTCTTGCTATAATATCATTATAGCAATGGAGCCATGTTTGTTGCAACATTCTGTTAATCTATGCTCCTTTACTGTCTTTCCTCTAAATAATTTTAATGTGCACTACAAGGCTTGCAGCGTATTTCTTACAGATTAAACTAAAAGTAACTAAGTCTGTGCACAGCAGACAGCAGAAAAATAATTTGCTGTCACAAATTGGCAAAGTTGTCAGTATCTGCAAGTATACAAAGCAATGCCTTTCTTTAAAAAGAAAACTAAAGTTGCATATGTAGCCTGTGATGTTCCTGGCTGGAAAGACACTCAGTTGGCCTCTTTGGCAAAAAAATGGGCTCTCTGCTCAGGATTAAGTAAAAATTAAAATGACAAGTTATGGAGTGCACAGCCTCCACAAGTTATTGAGGTTTGCAATCAGTGCCAGTGAAAAAGGGAAATAAACTATAGGCTTTGGGGGAGGTGAGGATGGATTTTGTTATCTGCATACTGATGCTTGTGTAAGCAATCTTTAAAAAGGGGTACAAAATAAATATAAATTAAAAAATGCTGCCCTTTGGAGTCAAACCGCTAGGTGGTAATAAAAAAAATTATCTAATTTGGCATGTTAAAAAATCAGGTAAAACCTGGAAAATGACTGTGGATTACAGAAGGTTTGAGTAAGTTACAAAAGGTTCGAGTAAGTTACAAAAGGTGTGAAAAAGTTACAAAATGTTAGGGAAAAAAGACATTTTCAGTTATAAAACTATTAGTCTATTTTCTTTGACATAAAATCAAATTCTGATCCTCTGTTAAAGCAATGAGTTAAAGTAATCTATTATTTTCAAGTCTTGATGTCTCTGTTAAATGCTAACTGTTTAAAATAGCTGTGAAAAGAGCAAAGGTGAAATGGAGGGATCCTATCACCAATCAATGGAATGGACCTGATCCGGTACTGGAATGGGACGCGGGCTCCTAAGGGATGGGTTTTTCTATGCAGCCAATATGCCTTTACATCATTAGCCTCTGATAACTTCCGCAATTGCTTCCTGGACCATGTGGCCCCGATGCTGACATCTGTATTTACAGCGGCGGATAGAGCGCATTGGCGGCACGCTTCACCTGAAGACTGTAATGGCAACGTCATCCTAATAGGAGACGACACTGCCCTTACCGTGGCTGTATCAGTAGTAAGTGTTCCTGGACTGGCCTTTGGAAATAACTGTGGACTGCGAAGGCTTGCATGTTTAGTGACCAAAACAATCTTACTGCTACTGGACTGTCCAATATAGCCGAAGAATTGGTTCAAGTTTGCTACCAAACCTCCTTTGTAATCAAAAATAATTAATATTTGGCTGTATGTTTCATCTCTCACCTAATGTCAGACTGGAATGGTACTCAAAGACGGGTAAGACACTCAGCATCCTGTACCAACCTAAGACAGGGCTCTAGGCCAAGCTGCCAGAGTTACCGATGACGGGTAAGGACAGGAATGACTGAGGGCAACCTAAGACAGAGGCCATTCTCAATTAAATAAAAAGGGTTTATGTGCTGCCCTAAAAAAAGTGCTACTTCTACACTGATCATTCAGGGGTCATCAGGGACTCTATGGCTAAACTAAAAAAAGCCCCGTAAAATTTTAAGATTAAAATTGGTCAAAAACAAGAGGAGGGAATGAAAGGGCTAACTGAGGGACAAAATGGACGAACTAAGGCTAACCGCATTTTTCTTGCTTCTGTACGAGTTGGCTAAGCTTGCATGCGATATCTTTAAAATAAGAAAGGACAGAAACTCCCCAACCCTTATCCTGTTGTGACATACCAAGGTTTTACTGCCATCCTCATCCTTGCTTGCTTAAGCTGATAAGGAAAGAAGAAAAACCGCAAAGCACGGACAGCCCATACTACCCAAGCCCTGCTTGGTTTAGCTGATAAGAAGAAACTGCCCCCATTCCAAGCCCCTCACCTAGTAACCATTAACATATCCAATAAAATTGTAACACAACTTTTATCTTGTCATATAGGATTGTAACATAACTAAGTATGCTAATTCTGTGGTTTTAAGCTTTAAATACCCTGTGAAGCTGGTGTTCGGGGCCATTCTCTTCGCACCGCACTAGAGGGTGCTACTGAGACAGTCCATTTGCAAATGAAATAAACTTCGTCTTGCGATTGCATCAGTTGGAGTGGAGTCCGTGTTTCTGGGGTCCGGTCTGTGGGACACCTGCTTCGGGGGTCCTACAGGATGAAACCGGAAATATCCGGTTTTGTTTTGGCTAACACAATCCCAGATATTGCTACAGCCTCTGTGTTTGTTTTTTTCCTGATATTATCAACAGAATTTATTGTTTTGAATGTTTTTTATCGGGGAACATTTTATTTTGTGCTTTGAAACACTAATTGCTTCCACATGGAGACATCACCTCTACACATTCGTATTTTCTAGGGAGAATGCTAGAGGATTTGCGGCAAACAAATATGATATTTCTGTTTGTATAAATGACATTTTATGCACTTGCCTAACGAAAAGGCTGCTTTTCTGCAACCATTTTTACTGTGATATTCTCTGCCCATTGCATACGAATTCCACACCAGTTTGTCCGGATATGACTGGATGAAAACAGAAATATCCGGTTGTGTTTTGGCTAACTCAATCCGAAATATTGTGGAAGTATCTGTGTTTGTGTTTTCTGGATATTATCGATGAACATTATTGTTTTGAATGTTTTTATCAGGGAACACTTAATTTTGTACCGTTGAAACACTAATTGGTTCATCATGGGGACACCAGCTCTACACATTCATATTTTCTAGGGAGAAAGCTAGAGGAACTGCAGCAAACAAACATGATATTTCTGTTTGTATCGATGACATTTTATGCATTTGCATAACGAAAAGACTTTGCTTTTCTCCAAAACCATTTTTACGGTGATTTTTTTCGGTCCATTGCATACGAATTCCACACAAGTTTATCCGGATATGACTGGATGAAACCGGAAATATCCGGTTTTGTTTTGGTTAACTCAATCCCAGATATTGCTACAGCCTCTGTGTTTGTGTTTTCTGGATATTATCGACGGACGTTATTGTTTTGAATGTTTTTTATTGGGGAATATTTTATTTTGAGCTTGGATGCCGTAATTGGTTCCACATGGAGAGAGCAGCACTAAATATTCGTATTTTCCAGGGAGAAAGCTTGAAGAAATGCGGCAAACAAACATGATATTTCTGTTTGTATCGATGACATTTTATGCATTTGCCTAAGGAAAAGACTTTGCTTTTCTCCAAAACCATTTTTACTGTGATTTTATCGGTCCGTTGCATACGAATTCCAAACCAGTTTGGCCGGATATGAGTGGATGAAACCGGAAATATCCGGTTGTGTTTTGGCTAACTCAATTGGAAATATTGTGAAAGCCTCTGTGTTTGTGTTTTCTGGATATTATCAATGGACTTTATTGTTTTGAATATTTTTATCAGGGAATATTTAATTTTCTACCGTTGAAACACTAATTGGTTCATCATGGGGACACCAGCTCTACACATTCATATTTTCTAGGGAGAATGCTAGAGGAACTGCGGCAAACAAACATGATATTTCTGTTTGTATCGGTGACATTTTATGCACTTGCCTAAGGAAAAGACTTTGCTTTTCTCCAAAACCATTTTTACTGTGATTTTCTCCGTCCATTGCATAAGAATTCCACACAAGTTTTACCAGATATGACTGGATGAAACCAGAAATATCCGGTTTTGTTTTGGCTAACTCAATCCCAGATATTGGTACAGCCTCTGTGTTTGTGTATTCCTGATATTATCCACGGACTTTATTGTTTTGAATGCTTTTTATCAGGGAACATTTAATTTTGTGCTTCGAGACACTAATTGGTTCCACATGGAGACACCAGCTCTACATATTGGTATTTTCTAGGGAGAAAGCTAGAGGAACTTCGGCAAACAAACATGATATTTCTGTTTGTATCGATGATATTTTATGCACTTGCCTAACAAAAAGACTTTGCTTTTCTCCAAAACCATTTTTACTGTGATTTTCTCGGTGCATTGCAAGGAATTCCACACCATTTTGTCCGGATATAACTGGATGAAACCGGAAATATCCAGTTTTGTTTTGGCTAACTCAATCGTAAATATTGTGAAAGCCTCTGTGTTTGTGTTTTCTGGATATTATCGATGCACTTTATTGTTTTGAATGTTTTTTATTGGGGAACATTTTATTTTGAGCTTGGATACACTAATTGGTTCCACATGGAGACACCAGCTCTACACATTCGTATTTTCTAGCGAGAAAGCTAGAGGAACTGTGGCAAACAAACATGATATTTCTGTTGGTCTAGATGACATTTTATGCACTTGCCTAACGAAAGACTGCTTTTCTCCAAAAGCATTTTTATTGTGATTTTCTCGGTCCCTTGCATACGAATTCCACACCAGTTTGTCCCGAAATGACTGGATGTAACCAGAAATATCTTGTTGTGTTTTGGTTAAATCAATCCGAAATATTGCCGCAGCCTCTGTGTGTTTATTCCTGATGTTATCCACGGAGTTTATTTTTTGAATGTTTTTTTTCAGGGAACATTTAATTTTGTGCATGGAAACACTAATTGGTTCCACATGGAGACACCAGCTCTACACATTCATATTTTCTAGGGAGAAAGCTAGAGGACCTGCTCCAAACAAACATGATATTTCTGTTTGTATCGATGACATTTTATGCACTTGCCTAACGAAAGACTGCTTTTCTCCAAAACCATTTTTACTGTGATTTTCTCGTTCCCTTGCATACAGTAATTGGTTCCACCTGGAGACACCAGCTCTACATATTTGTAATTTCTAGGGAGAAAGCTAGAGGAACTATGACAAACAAACATGATGTTTCTGTTAGTATAAATGACATTTTCTCCTCTTGCCTAATGAAAAGACTTTGCTTTTCTCCAAAACCATTTTTACTCTGATTTTCTTGGGCCATTCCATCGAATTCCACACCAGTTTGTCCGGATATGACTAGATGAAACCAGAAATATCCAGTTGTGTGTTGGCTAACTCAATCCGAAATATTGCGAAAGCCTCTGTGTTGGTGTTTTCTGGATATTATCGATGGACTTTATTGTTTTGAATGTTTTTATCAGGGAACATTTAATTTTGTACCGTGGAAACACTAATTGGTTCATAATGGGAACACCAGCTCTACACATTCGTATTTTCTAGGGAGAAAGCTAGAGGAACTGCGACAAACAAACATGATATTTCTGTTTGTATAGATGACATTTTATGCACTTGCCTAACGAAAAGACCTTGCTTTTCTCCAAAACCATTTTTACTGCGATTTTCTCAGTCCATTGCATACGAATTCGACACCACTTTGTCCGCATATGACTGGATGAAACCGGAAATATCTGGATTTCTTTTGTCTAACTCAATCCCAGATATTGCTACAGCCTCTCTGTTTGTGTTTTCTGGATATTATCCAAGGACGTTATTGTTTTGAATGTATTTCATCAGGGAACATTTTATTTTGAGCTTGGATACAGAAATTGGTTTCAAATGGAGACACCAGCTCTACATATTCTTATTTTCTAGGGAAAAAGTTAGAGGAACTGCAGAAAACATACATGATATTTCTGTTTGTATAGCTTACATTTTATGCACTTGCCTAACAAAAAGACTTTGCTTTTCTCCAAAACCATTTTTCTCTGATTTCTCTTTACATTTCATACGAATTCCATACAAGTTTGTCTGGATATGACTGGATGAAACTGGAAATATCCAGTTTTCTTTGGCTAACTCAATCTGAAATATTGCTACAGCCTCTGTGTTTGTATTTTCTGGATATTATCAATGGACTTTATTGTTTTGAATGTTTTTTATCTGGCAACATTTAATTTTTGCTTGGAAACACTAATTGTTTCCAAAGGGAGACACCAGCTCTACACATTCCTATTTTCTAGGAAGAAAGCTAGAGGAAATGCGGCAAACAAATATGGTATTTCTGTTTGTCTAGATGACATTTTAGGCACTTGCCTAACGAAAAGACTTTGCTTTTCTGCAAAACCATTTTACTGTGATTTTCTCGGTCCATTGCATACGAATTCCACACCACTTTGTCCGGATATGACTGGATGAAACCAGAAATATCCGGTTGTGTTTTGGCTAACTCAATGCAAATATTGCTACGGATTCTGTGCTTGTGTTTTCTGGATATTATCAACGGACTTTATTGTTTTGAATGTTTTTTATCAGGGAACATTTATTTTTGTGCTGCGAAACACTAATTGTTTCCATATGGAGCCACCGGCTCTCCACATTCGTATTTTCTAGGGAGAAATCTAGAGGAACTGCAGCAAACAAACAAGATATTTCTGTTGGTCTAGATGACATTTTATGCACTTGCCTAACGAAAAGACTTTCCTTTTCTCCAAAACCATTTTACTCTGATTTTCTCGGTACCTTGCATATGAATTCCACACCACTTTGTCCGGATATGACTGGATGAAACCAGAAATATCTGGTTGTGTTTTGGCTAACTCAATCCGAAATATTGCTACAGATTCTGTGCTTGTGTATTCCTGATATGATCCATGGACTTTATTGTTTTGAATGTTTTTTTTCAGGGAACATTTAATTTTGTGCTTGGAAACACTAATTGGTACCACATGGAGAACTCAGGTCTACACATTCTTATTTTCTAGGGAGAAAGGTAGAGGAACTGCGACAAACAAACATGATATTTCTGTTTGTATAGATGACAATTTATGCACTTCCCTAACGAAAAGACTTTGCTTTTCTCCAAAACCATTTGTACTGTGATATTCTCGGTCCATTACAAATGAATTCCACACAAGATTGTCCGGATATGACTGGATGAAACCTGAAATATCCGGTTTTGTTTTGGCTAACTCAATCCCAGATATTGCTACAGCCTCTGTGTTTGTGTATTCCTGATATTATCAATGGACTTTATTTTTTTGAATGTTTTTTTTTCAGGGAACATTTAATTTCGTGCTTGGAATCACTAATTGATTCCACATGGAGACACCAACTCTACACATTCGTATTTTCTAGGGAGAAAGCTAGAGGAACTGCAGCAAACAAACATATTTCTGTTTGTATCGATGACATTTTATGCACTTGCCTAACAAAAAGACTTTGCTTTTCTCCAAAGCCATTTTTCTGTGATTCATCGTTACATTTCATTCGAATTCCACACAAGTTTGTCTGGGTATGACTGGATGAAACTGGAAATATCCAGTTTTCTTTGGCTAACTCAATCCGAAATATTGCTACAGCCTCTGTGTTTGTATTTTCTGGATATTATCGATGGACTTTATTGTTTTGAATGTATTTTATCTGGCAACATTTAATTTTTGCTTGGAAACACTAATTGTTTCCAAATGGAGACACCAGCTCTACACATTCGTATTTTCTAGGGAGAAAGCTAGAGGAAATGCGGCAAACAAACGTGATATTTCTGTTTGTCTAGATGACATTATATGCACTTGCCTAATTAAAAGACTTTGCTTTTCTCCACAACCATTTGTACTGTGATTTTCTCGGACAATTCATTATGAATTCCACACCACTTTGTCCGGATATGACTGGATGAAACCAGAAATATCCAGTTGTGTTTTGGCTAACTTAATCTGAAATATTGCTACAGCTTCTGTGTTTGTGTTTTCCTGATATTATGCACTGACTTTATTGTTTTGAATGTTTCTTATCATGGATCATTTCATTTTGTACCGTTGAAACACTAATTGGTTCATCATGGGAACACCAGCTCTACAAATTCGTATTTTCTATGGAGAAAGCTAGAGGAATTGCGACAAACAAACATGATATTTCTGTTTGTCGAGATGACATTTTATGCACTTGCGTAATGAAAAGACTTTGCTTTTCTGCAAAACCATTTTACTGTGATTTTCTCGGTCCATTGCATACGAATTCCACACCAGTTTTTCCGGATATGACTGGATGAAACCAGAAATATCCGGTTGTGTTTTGGCTAACTCAATCCAAATATTGCTACAGATTCTGTGCTTGTGTTTTCTGGATATTATCAACGGACTTTATTGTTTTGAATGTTTTTATCAGGGAACATTTTATTTTGAACTTGGAAACACTAATTGCTTCATCATGGGGACACCAGCTCTACACATTCGTATTTTCTAGGGAGAAAGCTAGAGGAACTGTGGCAAACAAACATGATATTTCTGTTTGTATAGATGACAATTTATGCACTTCCCTAACAAAAAGACTTTGCTTTTCTCCAAAACATTTGTACTGTGATTTTCTCGGTCCATTGCATACGATTTCCACACCACTTTGTCCAGATATGACTGGATGAAACCAGAAATATCTGGTTGTCTTTTGGCTAACTCAATCCGAAATATTTCTACAGCCTCTGTGTTTGTGTATTCCTGATATGATCCACGGACTTTATTTTTTGAATGTTTTTTTTTTCAATGAACATTTAATTTTGTAATTGGAAACACTTATTGGTTCCATATGGAGACACCCGCTCTACACGTTTTTATTTTCTAGGTAGAAAACTAGAAGTATTGCAGCAAACAAACATGATATTTCTGATGTCTAGATAACATTTTATGCACTTGCCTAACGAAAAGACTTTGCTTTTCTCCAAAACCATTTGTACTGTGATTTTCTCGGTCCATTACAAATGAATTCCACACAAGATTGTCCGGATATGACTGGATGAAACCGGAAATATCCGGTTTTGTTTTGGCTAACTCAATCCCAGATATTGTTACAGCCTCTGTGTTTGTGTATTCCTGATATTATCAACGGACTTTATTTTTTTGAATGTTTTTTTTTCAGGGAACATTTAATTTCGTGCTTGGAATCACTAATTGATTCCACATGGAGACACCAGCTCTACACATTCGTATTTTCTAGGGATAAAGCTAGAGGAACTGCAGCAAACAAACTTTTTTCTGTTTGTATCGATGACATTTTATACACTTGCCTAAGGAAAAGACTTTGCTTTTCTCCAAAGCCATTTTTCTGTGATTTATCGTTACATTTCATTCGAATTCCACACAAGTTTGTCTGGGTATGACTGGATGAAACTGGAAATATCCAGTTTTCTTTGGCTAACTCAATCCGAAATATTGCTACAGCCTCTGTGTTTGTATTTTCTGGATATTATCGATGGACTTTATTGTTTTGAATGTATTTTATCTGGCAACATTTAATTTTTTTTGGAAACACTAATTGTTTCCAAATGGAGACACCAGCTCTACACATTCGTATTTTCTAGGGAGAAAGCTAGAGGAACTGCGGCAAACAAACATGATATTTCTGTTTGTCTAGATGACATTATATGCACTTGCCTAATGAAAAGACTTTGCTTTTCTCCACAACCATTTGTACTGTGATTTTCTCGGTCCATTCATTATGAATTCACACCACTTTGTCCGGATATGACTGGATGAAACCAGAATTATCTGGTTGTGTTTTGGCTAACTCAATCCGAAATATTGTGAAAGACTCTGTGTTTGTGTATTCCTGATATGATCCATGGACTTTATTGTTTTGAATATTCTTTTTCAGGGAACATTTAATTTTGTGCTTGGAAACATTATTGGTTCCACATGGAGACATCAGGGGTACACTTCCTTATTTTCTAGGGAGAAAGCTAGAGGAACTGCGACAAACAAACATGATATTTCTGTTTGTATAGATGACAGTTTATGCACTTCCCTAACGAAAAGACTTTGCTTTTCTCCAAAACATTTGTACTGTGATTTTCTCGGTCCATTGCATACGATTTCCACACCACTTTGTCCAGATATGACTGGATGAAACCAGAAATATCTGGTTGTGTTTTGACTAACTCAATCCAAGAATTTGTACAGCCTCTGTGTTTGTGTATTGCTTTTATTATCCACGGACTTTATTTTTTTTGAATGTTTTTTTTCAGGGAACATTTTATTTTGAGCTTGGAAACACTAATTGGTTCCACATGGAGACACCAGCTGTACACATTCGTATTTTCTAGGGAGAAAGCTAGAGGAACTGCAGCAAACAAACATGATATTTCTGTTTGTATAGATGACTTTTTATCTACTTGCCTAATGAAAAGACTGCTTTTTCCAAAACCATTCTTCCTGTGATATTCTCTGTCCATTGCATGAGAATTCCACACCAGTTTGTCCAGATATGACTGGATTAAACCGGAAAAATCTGCTTTTTTTTGGCTAACTCAATCTGAAATATTGCTACAGCCTCTGTGTTTGTTTATTCCTGATATTATCCACGGACTTTATTGATTTGAAAGATTTTTATCAGTGAACATTTCATTTTGTGCTTGGAATCAAAAATTGTTTCATCATAGGGACACCAGTTCTGCACATTTGTATTTTCTAGGGAGAAAGCTAGAGGAACTGCGGTAAACATACATATTTCTGTTTGTCTAGATGACATTTTATGCACTTGCCCGACGAAAAGACTTTGCTTTTCTCCAGAAGCATTTTTACTGTGATTTTCTCGGTCCATTGTATACAAATTCTACACCAGTTAAACGAATATGGCTGTATGAAACCGGAAATGTTCGGTTTTGTTTTGGCAAACTCAATAACAGATATTGCTACAACCTCTGTGTATGTGTATTCCTGATATTAACCATGGACTTTATTGTTTTGAATGTTTTTTAACCAGGGAACATTTTATTTATGATTGGAAATGCTAATTGGTTTCACATGGAGACACCAGCTCTACACATTCGTATTTTGGAGAAAGCTAGAGGAACTGCCGCAAACAAACATGATATTTCTGTTTGTATCGATGACATTTTATGCACTTGCCTAATGAAAAGATTTTGCTTTTCTCTAAAACCATTTGTACTGTGATTTTCTCGGTCCATTGCATACGAATAACACATCACTTTGTCCGAATATGACTAGATGAACCCGCAAATATCCGGTTGTGTTTTGGCTAACTCAATCCAGATTTTGCTACAGGCTCTGTGTTTGTGTTTTCTGGATATTTTCAATGGACTTTATTGTTTTGAATGGTTTTTTATTGGGAAACATTTTATTTTAAGCTTGGGTACAGTAATTGGTTCACATGGAGACAACAGCTCAACATATTTGTATTTTCTAGGGAGAAAGCTAGAAAAACTGTGGCAAACAAACATGATATTTTTGTTTGTATTCAACATTTTATGCATTTGCCTAATGAAAAGACTTTGCTATTCTCCAAAACCATTTTTACTGTGATTTTCTCGGTCCATTGCATACGAATTCCACATCAGTTTGTCCGGACATGACTGGATGAAACCAGAAATATCCGGTTTTGTTTTGGCAACTCAATCCCAGATAGTGCTACAACCTCTGTATTGTGTTTTCTGGATATTATCGACGGACTTTATTGTTTTGAAAGTTTTTATCTGGGAACATTTACTTTGAGCTTGGATACAGTAATTGTTTCCACATGGAGACACCAGCTCTACACATTCGTATTTTCTAGGGAGAAAGCTAGAGGTACTGCGGCAAACAAACATGATATTTCTATTTGTATCGATGACATTTTATGCACTTTCGTAATGAAAAGAGTTTGCTTTTCTCCAAAACCATTTGTACTGTGATTTTCTCGGTCCATTACATACGAATTCCACACCACTTTGTCCGGATATGACTGAATGAAACCAGAAATATCCGGTTTTGCTTTGGCTAACTCAATACGAAATATTGTGAAAGCCTCTACAGCTTCTGTGTTTGTGTATTCCTGATATTATCCACGGACTTTATTATTTTGAATGTTTTTTATCAGGGAACATTTAATTTTGTGCTTGGAATCACTAATTGTTTCATCATGGGGACACCAGCTCTACACATTCGTATCTTCTAGGGAGAAAGCTAGAGGAACTGCGGTAAACAAACATGATATTTCTGTTTGTATAGATGACATTTTATGCACTTGCATAACGAAAAGACTTTCCTTATCTACAAAACCATTTTTAATGTGATTTTCTCGGTCCATTGCATACGAATTTCACACCACTGCTCCAGCTATGACTGGATGAAACCGGAAATATCCAGTTTTGTTTTGGATAACTCAATCCCAGATATTGCTTCAGCCCCTGTGTATGTGTATTCCTGATATTACCCACGGACTTTATTTTTTGAATGTTTTTTTATCAGGGAACATTTAATTTTGTACCGTTGAAACACTAATTGGTTCCACATGGAGACACCAGCTCTGCACATTCGGATTTTCTAGGGAGAAAGCTAGAGGACCTGCTCCAAACAAACATGATATTTCTGTTTGCATAGATGACATTTTATGCACTAGCCTAACGAAAAGACTTTGCTTTTCTCCAAAAGCATTTTTACAGTGATTTTCTCAGTCCATTGCATACGAATTCCACACCAGTTTGTCCGAATATGACTGGATGAAACCATAAATATCCAGTTGTGTTTTGGCTAACTCAATGCTAAATATTGTGAAAGCCTCTGTGTTTGTGTTTTCTGGATATTATCGATGGACTTTATTGTTTTGAATGTTTTTATCAGGGAACATTTTATTTTGAACTTGGAAACACTAATTGCTTCATCATGGGGACACCAGCTCTACACATTCGTATTTTCTAGGGAGAAAGCTAGAGGAACTGTGCCAAACAAACCTGATATTTCTGTTTGTATAGATGACATTTATGCAGTTGCCTAACGAAAAGACGTTGCTTTTCACCAAAACCATATGTACTGTGATTTTCTCAGTTCACTGCATAAAATTCCACACCAGTTTGTCCGGATATGACTGGATGAAACCAGAAATATCCGCTTTTGTTTTGGTTAACTCAATCCGAAATATTGTGAAAGCCTCTGTGTTTGTGTTTTCTGGATATTATCCACGGACCTTATTGTTTTGAATGCTTTTATCGGGGAATATTTCATTTTGACCTTGGATACTGTAATTGGGTCCCCATGGAGACACCATTTCTACATATTCGTATTCTATGGGGAGAAAGCTAGAGGAACTGCGGCAAAAAACATGATATTTCTGTTAGTATAGATGACATTTTATGCACTTGCCTAACGAAAAGACTTTGCTTTTCCCCAAAACCATTTTTACTGTGATTTTCTCGGTCCATTGCATATGAATTCCACACCAGTTTGACCGCATATGACTGGATGAAACCGGAAATATCCGGTTCTGATTTGGCTAACTCAATCCCAGATATTGCTACAGCCTCTGTGTATGTGTATTCTTGATATTATCCACGGAGTTTATTGTTTTGAATGTTTTTTATCAGGGAACATTTATTTTTGTGCTTGGAAACACTAATTGGTTCCACATGGAGACACCAGCTCTACAGATTCATATTTTCTAGGGAGAAAGCAAGAGGAACTGCGGCAAACAAACATGATATTTCTGTTTGTCTAGATGACATTTTATGCACTTGCCTAACGAAAAGACTTTGCTTTTCTCCAAACCATTTTTACTGTGATTTTCTCGGTCCATTGCATACGAATTCCCCACCAGTTTGTCCGGAAATGACTGGATAAAACCGGAAATATCCGGTTTTGTTTTGGCTACCTCAATCCCAGATATTGCTACAGCCTCTGTGTTTTTGTTTTCTGGATATTATCGATTGACTTTATTTTTTGAATGTTTTTTATCGGGGCATATTTTATTTTGAGCTTGGAAACAGTAATTGGTTCCACATGGAGACACCAGTTGAACATATTCGTATTTTCTAGGGAGAAAGCTAGAGGACCTGCTCCAAACAAACATGATATTTCTGTTTGTATCGATGACATTATATGCACTTGCCTAACGAAAAGACTTTGCTTTTCTCCAAAACCATTTTCTCGGTCCATTGCATACGAATTCCACACCAGTTTGACCGCATATGACTGGATGAAACCGGAAATATCCGGTTCTGATTTAGCTAACTCAATCCCAGATATTGCTACAGCCTCTGTGTTTGTGCATTCCTGATATTATCCACAGACCTTATTGTTTTGAATGTTTTTTTTCATGGAACATTTAATTTTGTACCGTTGAAACACTAATTTTTTCCACATGCAGACACCAGCTCTACACATTCATATTTTCCATGGAGAAAGCTAGAAGAACTGTGACAAACAAACATGGTATTTCTGTTTGTATAGATGACATTTTATGCACTTGCCTAACGAAAAGACTTTGCCTTTCTCCAAAAGCATTTTTACAGTGATTTTCTCGGTCCATTGCATGCGAGTTCCAAATGGCTTTTTCAGGATATGACTGGATGAAACCAGAAATATCCGGTTTTGTTTTGGCTAACTCAATGCTAAATATTGTGAAAGTTTCTGTGTTTGTGTTTTCTGGATATTATCGATGCACGTTATTGTTTTGAATGTTTTTATCAGGGAATATTTAATTTTGTGCCGTAGAAACACTAATTGGTTCATCATGTGGACACCAGCTCTACACATTCATATTTCTATGGAGAAAGCTAGAGGAACTGCGGCAAAGAAACATGATATTTCTGTTTGTATAGATGACAATTTATGCACTTGCCTAACGAAAATACTTTGCTTTTCTCCAAAACCATTTTTACTCTGATTTTCTCAGTACACGGCATACGAATTCCACACCACTTTGTCCGGATATGACTGGATGAAACTGGAAATAACCGCTTTTGTTTCCTAACTCAATCCCAGATATTGCTACAGCCTCTGTGTTTGTGTTTTCTGGATATTATCGATGGACTTTATTGTTTTGAATGTTTTTATCTGGGGACATTTTATTTTGACCTTGGATACAGTAATGTTTCCACATGGAGACACCAGCTCCAAATATTCGTATTTTCTAGGGAGAAAGCTAGAGAACCTGCTCCAAACAAAGATGATATTTCTGTTTGTATAGATGACATTTTATGCACTTGCCAAACGAAAAGACTGCTTTTCTCCATAACAATTTTTACTCTGATTTTCTCACTCCATTGCATACAAATTCCACACCAGTTTGTCCGAATATGACTGGATGAAACCAGAAATATCCGGTTTTGTTTTGGCTAACTCAATCCGAAATATTGTGAAAAACTCTGGTTTGTGTTTTCTGGATATTATCGATGGACTTTGTTGTTTTCAATGTTTTTGTTAGGGAACATATTATATTGATCTTGGAAACACTAATTGGTTCATCATGGGGACACCAGCTCTAAACATTCATATTTTTAGGGGAAAAGCTAGATGAACTGCAGAAACAAACATGATATTTCTGTTTTCATAGATGACATTTTATGCACTTGCCTAACGAAAAGACTTTGCTTTTCTCATAACCAATTTACTCTGATTTCCTCAGTCCATGGCATACGAATTCCACACCAGTTTGTCCGGATATGACTGGATGAAACCGGAAATATCCAGTTTTGCTTTGGCTAACTCAATCACAGATATTGCTACAGCCTCTGTGCTTGTGTATTCCTGATATTATGGATGGACTCTATTGTTTTGAATGTTTTTTTTTATCAGGGGACATTTAATTTTGTGCTTGGAATCACTAATTGGTTCCACATGGAGACACTAGCTCTACACATTTGTATTTTCTAGGGAGAAAGCTAGAGGACCTGCTCCAAACAAACATGATATTTCTGTTTGCATAGATGACATTTTATGCACTTGCCTAACGAAAAGACTTTGCTTTTCTCCAAAAGCATTTTTACAGTGATTTTCTCAGTCCATTGCATACGAATTCCACACCAGTTTGTCCGAATATGACTGGATGAAACCATAAATATCCAGTTGTGTTTTGGCTAACTCAATGCTAAATATTGTGAAAGCCTCTGTGTTTGTGTTTTCTGGATATTATCGATGGACTTTATTGTTTTGAATGTTTTTATCAGGGAACATTTTATTTTGAACTTGGAAACACTAATTGCTTCATCATGGGGACACCAGCTCTACACATTCGTATTTTCTAGGGAGAAAGCTAGAGGAACTGTGCCAAACAAACCTGATATTTCTGTTTGTATAGATGACATTTATGCAGTTGCCTAACGAAAAGACGTTGCTTTTCACCAAAACCATATGTACTGTGATTTTCTCAGTTCACTGCATAAAATTCCACACCAGTTTGTCCGGATATGACTGGATGAAACCAGAAATATCCGCTTTTGTTTTGGTTAACTCAATCCGAAATATTGTGAAAGCCTCTGTGTTTGTGTTTTCTGGATATTATCCACGGACCTTATTGTTTTGAATGCTTTTATCGGGGAATATTTCATTTTGACCTTGGATACTGTAATTGGTTCCCCATGGAGACACCATCTCAACATATTCGTATTCTATGGGGAGAAAGCTAGAGGAACTGCGGCAAAAAACATGATATTTCTGTTAGTATAGATGACATTTTATGCACTTGCCTAACGAAAAGCCTTTGCTTTTCCCCAAAACCATTTTTACTGTGATTTTCTCGGTCCATTGCATATGAATTCCACACCAGTTTGACCGCATATGACTGGATGAAACCGGAAATATCCGGTTCTGATTTGGCTAACTCAATCCCAGATATTGCTACAGCCTCTGTGTATGTGTATTCTTGATATTATCCACGGAGTTTATTGTTTTGAATGTTTTTTATCAGGGAACATTTATTTTTGTGCTTGGAAACACTAATTGGTTCCACATGGAGACACCAGCTCTACAGATTCGTATTTTCTAGGGAGAAAGCAAGAGGAACTGCGGCAAAAACCATGATATTTCTGTTTGTCTAGATGACATTTTATGCACTTGCCTAACGAAAAGACTTTGCTTTTCTCCAAACCATTTTTACTGTGATTTTCTCGGTCCATTGCATACGAATTCCCCACCAGTTTGTCCGGAAATGACTGGATAAAACCGGAAATATCCGGTTTTGTTTTGGCTACCTCAATCCCAGATATTGCTACAGCCTCTGTGTTTTTGTTTTCTGGATATTATCGATTGACTTTATTTTTTGAATGTTTTTTATCGGGGCATATTTTATTTTGAGCTTGGAAACAGTAATTGGTTCCACATGGAGACACCAGTTGAACATATTCGTATTTTCTAGGGAGAAAGCTAGAGGACCTGCTCCAAACAAACATGATATTTCTGTTTGTATCGATGACATTATATGCACTTGCCTAACGAAAAGACTTTGCTTTTCTCCAAAACCATTTTCTCGGTCCATTGCATACGAATTCCACACCAGTTTGACCGCATATGACTGGATGAAACCGGAAATATCCGGTTCTGATTTAGCTAACTCAATCCCAGATATTGCTACAGCCTCTGTGTTTGTGCATTCCTGATATTATCCACAGACCTTATTGTTTTGAATGTTTTTTTCATGGAACATTTAATTTTGTACCATTGAAACACTAATTTTTTCCACATGCAGACACCAGCTCTACACATTCATATTTTCCATGGAGAAAGCTAGAAGAACTGTGACAAACAAACATGGTATTTCTGTTTGTATAGATGACATTTTATGCACTTGCCTAACGAAAAGACTTTGCCTTTCTCCAAAAGCATTTTTACAGTGATTTTCTCGGTCCATTGCATGCGAGTTCCAAATGGCTTTTTCAGGATATGACTGGATGAAACCAGAAATATCCGGTTTTGTTTTGGCTAACTCAATGCTAAATATTGTGAAAGTTTCTGTGTTTGTGTTTTCTGGATATTATCGATGCACGTTATTGTTTTGAATGTTTTTATCAGGGAATTTTTAATTTTGTGCCGTAGAAACACTAATTGGTTCATCATGTGGACACCAGCTCTACACATTCATATTTCTATGGAGAAAGCTAGAGGAACTGCGGCAAAGAAACATGATATTTCTGTTTGTATAGATGACAATTTATGCACTTGCCTAACGAAAATACTTTGCTTTTCTCCAAAACCATTTTTACTCTGATTTTCTCAGTACACGGCATACGAATTCCACACCACTTTGTCCGGATATGACTGGATGAAACTGGAAATAACCGCTTTTGTTTCCTAACTCAATCCCAGATATTGCTACAGCCTCTGTGTTTGTGTTTTCTGGATATTATCGATGGACTTTATTGTTTTGAATGTTTTTATCTGGGGACATTTTATTTTGACCTTGGATACAGTAATGTTTCCACATGGAGACACCAGCTCCAAATATTCGTATTTTCTAGGGAGAAAGCTAGAGAACCTGCTCCAAACAAACATGATATTTCTGTTTGTATAGATGACATTTTATGCACTTGCCAAACGAAAAGACTGCTTTTCTCCATAACAATTTTTACTCTGATTTTCTCACTCCATTGCATACAAATTCCACACCAGTTTGTCCGAATATGACTGGATGAAACCAGAAATATCCGGTTTTGTTTTGGCTAACTCAATCCGAAATATTGTGAAAAACTCTGGTTTGTGTTTTCTGGATATTATCGATGGACTTTGTTGTTTTCAATGTTTTTGTTAGGGAACATATTATATTGATCTTGGAAACACTAATTGGTTCATCATGGGGACACCAGCTCTAAACATTCATATTTTTAGGGGAAAAGCTAGATGAACTGCAGAAACAAACATGATATTTCTGTTTTCATAGATGACATTTTATGCACTTGCCTAACGAAAAGACTTTGCTTTTCTCATAACCAATTTACTCTGATTTCCTCAGTCCATGGCATACGAATTCCACACCAGTTTGTCCGGATATGACTGGATGAAACCGGAAATATCCAGTTTTGCTTTGGCTAACTCAATCACAGATATTGCTACAGCCTCTGTGCTTGTGTATTCCTGATATTATGGATGGACTCTATTGTTTTGAATGTTTTTTTTTATCAGGGGACATTTAATTTTGTGCTTGGAATCACTAATTGGTTCCACATGGAGACACCAGCTCTACACATTTGTATTTTCTAGGGAGAAAGCTAGAGGACCTGCTCCAAACAAACATGATATTTCTGTTTGCATAGATGACATTTTATGCACTTGCCTAACGAAAAGACTTTGCTTTTCTCCAAAAGCATTTTTACAGTGATTTTCTCAGTCCATTGCATACGAATTCCACACCAGTTTGTCCGAATATGACTGGATGAAACCATAAATATCCAGTTGTGTTTTGGCTAACTCAATGCTAAATATTGTGAAAGCCTCTGTGTTTGTGTTTTCTGGATATTATCGATGGACTTTATTGTTTTGAATGTTTTTATCAGGGAACATTTTATTTTGAACTTGGAAACACTAATTGCTTCATCATGGGGACACCAGCTCTACACATTCGTATTTTCTAGGGAGAAAGCTAGAGGAACTGTGCCAAACAAACCTGATATTTCTGTTTGTATAGATGACATTTATGCAGTTGCCTAACGAAAAGACTTTGCTTTTCACCAAAACCATATGTACTGTGATTTTCTCAGTTCACTGCATAAAATTCCACACCAGTTTGTCCGGATATGACTGGATGAAACCAGAAATATCCGCTTTTGTTTTGGTTAACTCAATCCGAAATATTGTGAAAGCCTCTGTGTTTGTGTTTTCTGGATATTATCCACGGACCTTATTGTTTTGAATGCTTTTATCGGGGAATATTTCATTTTGACCTTGGATACTGTAATTGGTTCCCCATGGAGACACCATCTCAACATATTCGTACTCTATGGGGAGAAAGCTAGAGGAACTGCAGCAAAAAACATGATATTTCTGTTTGTATAGATGACATTTTATGCACTTGCCTAACGAAAAGACTTTGCTTTTCCCCAAAACCATTTTTACTGTGATTTTCTCGGTCCATTGCATATGAATTCCACACCAGTTTGACCGCATATGACTGGATGAAACCGGAAATATCCGGTTCTGATTTGGCTAACTCAATCCCAGATATTGCTACAGCCTCTGTGTATGTGTATTCTTGATATTATCCACGGAGTTTATTGTTTTGAATGTTTTTTATCAGGGAACATTTATTTTTGTGCTTGGAAACACTAATTGGTTCCACATGGAGACACCAGCTCTACAGATTCGTATTTTCTAGGGAGAAAGCAAGAGGAACTGCGGCAAAAAACATGATATTTCTGTTTGTCTAGATGACATTTTAAGCACTTGCCTAACGAAAAGACTTTGCTTTTCTCCAAACCATTTTTACTGTGATTTTCTCGGTCCATTGCATACGAATTCCCCACCAGTTTGTCCGGAAATGACTGGATAAAACCGGAAATATCCGGTTTTGTTTTGGCTACCTCAATCCCAGATATTGCTACAGCCTCTGTGTTTTTGTTTTCTGGATATTATCGATTGACTTTATTTTTTGAATGTTTTTTATCGGGGCATATTTTATTTTGAGCTTGGAAACAGTAATTGGTTCCACATGGAGACACCAGTTGAACATATTCGTATTTTCTAGGGAGAAAGCTAGAGGACCTGCTCCAAACAAACATGATATTTCTGTTTGTATCGATGACATTATATGCACTTGCCTAACGAAAAGACTTTGCTTTTCTCCAAAACCATTTTCTCGGTCCATTGCATACGAATTCCACACCAGTTTGACCGCATATGACTGGATGAAACCGGAAATATCCGGTTCTGATTTAGCTAACTCAATCCCAGATATTGCTACAGCCTCTGTGTTTGTGCATTCCTGATATTATCCACAGACCTTATTGTTTTGAATGTTTTTTTCATGGAACATTTAATTTTGTACCGTTGAAACACTAATTTTTTCCACATGCAGACACCAGCTCTACACATTCATATTTTCCATGGAGAAAGCTAGAAGAACTGTGACAAACAAACATGGTATTTCTGTTTGTATAGATGACATTTTATGCACTTGCCTAACGAAAAGACTTTGCCTTTCTCCAAAAGCATTTTTACAGTGATTTTCTCGGTCCATTGCATGCGAGTTCCAAATGGCTTTTTCAGGATATGACTGGATGAAACCAGAAATATCCGGTTTTGTTTTGGCTAACTCAATGCTAAATATTGTGAAAGTTTCTGTGTTTGTGTTTTCTGGATATTATCGATGCACGTTATTGTTTTGAATGTTTTTATCAGGGAATTTTTAATTTTGTGCCGTAGAAACACTAATTGGTTCATCATGTGGACACCAGCTCTACACATTCATATTTCTATGGAGAAAGCTAGAGGAACTGCGGCAAAGAAACATGATATTTCTGTTTGTATAGATGACAATTTATGCACTTGCCTAACGAAAATACTTTGCTTTTCTCCAAAACCATTTTTACTCTGATTTTCTCAGTACACGGCATACGAATTCCACACCACTTTGTCCGGATATGACTGGATGAAACTGGAAATAACCGCTTTTGTTTCCTAACTCAATCCCAGATATTGCTACAGCCTCTGTGTTTGTGTTTTCTGGATATTATCGATGGACTTTATTGTTTTGAATGTTTTTATCTGGGGACATTTTATTTTGACCTTGGATACAGTAATGTTTCCACATGGAGACACCAGCTCCAAATATTCGTATTTTCTAGGGAGAAAGCTAGAGAACCTGCTCCAAACAAACATGATATTTCTGTTTGTATAGATGACATTTTATGCACTTGCCAAACGAAAAGACTGCTTTTCTCCATAACAATTTTTACTCTGATTTTCTCACTCCATTGCATACAAATTCCACACCAGTTTGTCCGAATATGACTGGATGAAACCAGAAATATCCGGTTTTGTTTTGGCTAACTCAATCCGAAATATTGTGAAAAACTCTGGTTTGTGTTTTCTGGATATTATCGATGGACTTTGTTGTTTTCAATGTTTTTGTTAGGGAACATATTATATTGATCTTGGAAACACTAATTGGTTCATCATGGGGACACCAGCTCTAAACATTCATATTTTTAGGGGAAAAGCTAGATGAACTGCAGAAACAAACATGATATTTCTGTTTGTATAGATGACATTTTATGCACTTGCCTAACGAAAAGACTTTGCTTTTCTCATAACCAATTTACTCTGATTTCCTCAGTCCATGGCATACGAATTCCACACCAGTTTGTCCGGATATGACTGGATGAAACCGGAAATATCCAGTTTTGCTTTGGCTAACTCAATCACAGATATTGCTACAGCCTCTGTGCTTGTGTATTCCTGATATTATGGATGGACTCTATTGTTTTGAATGTTTTTTTTTATCAGGGGACATTTAATTTTGTGCTTGGAATCACTAATTGGTTCCACATGGAGACACCAGCTCTACACATTTGTATTTTCTAGGGAGAAAGCTAGAGGACCTGCTCCAAACAAACATGATATTTCTGTTTGCATAGATGACATTTTATGCACTTGCCTAACGAAAAGACTTTGCTTTTCTCCAAAAGCATTTTTACAGTGATTTTCTCAGTCCATTGCATACGAATTCCACACCAGTTTGTCCGAATATGACTGGATGAAACCATAAATATCCAGTTGTGTTTTGGCTAACTCAATGCTAAATATTGTGAAAGCCTCTGTGTTTGTGTTTTCTGGATATTATCGATGGACTTTATTGTTTTGAATGTTTTTATCAGGGAACATTTTATTTTGAACTTGGAAACACTAATTGCTTCATCATGGGGACACCAGCTCTACACATTCGTATTTTCTAGGGAGAAAGCTAGAGGAACTGTGCCAAACAAACCTGATATTTCTGTTTGTATAGATGACATTTATGCAGTTGCCTAACGAAAAGACTTTGCTTTTCACCAAAACCATATGTACTGTGATTTTCTCAGTTCACTGCATAAAATTCCACACCAGTTTGTCCGGATATGACTGGATGAAACCAGAAATATCCGCTTTTGTTTTGGTTAACTCAATCCGAAATATTGTGAAAGCCTCTGTGTTTGTGTTTTCTGGATATTATCCACGGACCTTATTGTTTTGAATGCTTTTATCGGGGAATATTTCATTTTGACCTTGGATACTGTAATTGGTTCCCCATGGAGACACCATCTCAACATATTCGTACTCTATGGGGAGAAAGCTAGAGGAACTGCAGCAAAAAACATGATATTTCTGTTTGTATAGATGACATTTTATGCACTTGCCTAACGAAAAGACTTTGCTTTTCCCCAAAACCATTTTTACTGTGATTTTCTCGGTCCATTGCATATGAATTCCACACCAGTTTGACCGCATATGACTGGATGAAACCGGAAATATCCGGTTCTGATTTGGCTAACTCAATCCCAGATATTGCTACAGCCTCTGTGTATGTGTATTCTTGATATTATCCACGGAGTTTATTGTTTTGAATGTTTTTTATCAGGGAACATTTATTTTTGTGCTTGGAAACACTAATTGGTTCCACATGGAGACACCAGCTCTACAGATTCGTATTTTCTAGGGAGAAAGCAAGAGGAACTGCGGCAAAAAACATGATATTTCTGTTTGTCTAGATGACATTTTAAGCACTTGCCTAACGAAAAGACTTTGCTTTTCTCCAAACCATTTTTACTGTGATTTTCTCGGTCCATTGCATACGAATTCCCCACCAGTTTGTCCGGAAATGACTGGATAAAACCGGAAATATCCGGTTTTGTTTTGGCTACCTCAATCCCAGATATTGCTACAGCCTCTGTGTTTTTGTTTTCTGGATATTATCGATTGACTTTATTTTTTGAATGTTTTTTATCGGGGCATATTTTATTTTGAGCTTGGAAACAGTAATTGGTTCCACATGGAGACACCAGTTGAACATATTCGTATTTTCTAGGGAGAAAGCTAGAGGACCTGCTCCAAACAAACATGATATTTCTGTTTGTATCGATGACATTATATGCACTTGCCTAACGAAAAGACTTTGCTTTTCTCCAAAACCATTTTCTCGGTCCATTGCATACGAATTCCACACCAGTTTGACCGCATATGACTGGATGAAACCGGAAATATCCGGTTCTGATTTAGCTAACTCAATCCCAGATATTGCTACAGCCTCTGTGTTTGTGCATTCCTGATATTATCCACAGACCTTATTGTTTTGAATGTTTTTTTCATGGAACATTTAATTTTGTACCGTTGAAACACTAATTTTTTCCACATGCAGACACCAGCTCTACACATTCATATTTTCCATGGAGAAAGCTAGAAGAACTGTGACAAACAAACATGGTATTTCTGTTTGTATAGATGACATTTTATGCACTTGCCTAACGAAAAGACTTTGCCTTTCTCCAAAAGCATTTTTACAGTGATTTTCTCGGTCCATTGCATGCGAGTTCCAAATGGCTTTTTCAGGATATGACTGGATGAAACCAGAAATATCCGGTTTTGTTTTGGCTAACTCAATGCTAAATATTGTGAAAGTTTCTGTGTTTGTGTTTTCTGGATATTATCGATGCACGTTATTGTTTTGAATGTTTTTATCAGGGAATTTTTAATTTTGTGCCGTAGAAACACTAATTGGTTCATCATGTGGACACCAGCTCTACACATTCATATTTCTATGGAGAAAGCTAGAGGAACTGCGGCAAAGAAACATGATATTTCTGTTTGTATAGATGACAATTTATGCACTTGCCTAACGAAAATACTTTGCTTTTCTCCAAAACCATTTTTACTCTGATTTTCTCAGTACACGGCATACGAATTCCACACCACTTTGTCCGGATATGACTGGATGAAACTGGAAATAACCGCTTTTGTTTCCTAACTCAATCCCAGATATTGCTACAGCCTCTGTGTTTGTGTTTTCTGGATATTATCGATGGACTTTATTGTTTTGAATGTTTTTATCTGGGGACATTTTATTTTGACCTTGGATACAGTAATGTTTCCACATGGAGACACCAGCTCCAAATATTCGTATTTTCTAGGGAGAAAGCTAGAGAACCTGCTCCAAACAAACATGATATTTCTGTTTGTATAGATGACATTTTATGCACTTGCCAAACGAAAAGACTGCTTTTCTCCATAACAATTTTTACTCTGATTTTCTCACTCCATTGCATACAAATTCCACACCAGTTTGTCCGAATATGACTGGATGAAACCAGAAATATCCGGTTTTGTTTTGGCTAACTCAATCCGAAATATTGTGAAAAACTCTGGTTTGTGTTTTCTGGATATTATCGATGGACTTTGTTGTTTTCAATGTTTTTGTTAGGGAACATATTATATTGATCTTGGAAACACTAATTGGTTCATCATGGGGACACCAGCTCTAAACATTCATATTTTTAGGGGAAAAGCTAGATGAACTGCAGAAACAAACATGATATTTCTGTTTGTATAGATGACATTTTATGCACTTGCCTAACGAAAAGACTTTGCTTTTCTCATAACCAATTTACTCTGATTTCCTCAGTCCATGGCATACGAATTCCACACTAGTTTGTCCGGATATGACTGGATGAAACCGGAAATATCCAGTTTTGCTTTGGCTAACTCAATCACAGATATTGCTACAGCCTCTGTGCTTGTGTATTCCTGATATTATGGATGGACTCTATTGTTTTGAATGTTTTTTTTTTTATCAGGGGACATTTAATTTTGTGCTTGGAATCACTAATTGGTTCCACATGGAGACACCAGCTCTACACATTTGTATTTTCTAGGGAGAAAGCTAGAGGACCTGCTCCAAACAAACATGATATTTCTGTTTGCATAGATGACATTTTATGCACTTGCCTAACGAAAAGACTTTGCTTTTCTCCAAAAGCATTTTTACAGTGATTTTCTCAGTCCATTGCATACGAATTCCACACCAGTTTGTCCGAATATGACTGGATGAAACCATAAATATCCAGTTGTGTTTTGGCTAACTCAATGCTAAATATTGTGAAAGCCTCTGTGTTTGTGTTTTCTGGATATTATCGATGGACTTTATTGTTTTGAATGTTTTTATCAGGGAACATTTTATTTTGAACTTGGAAACACTAATTGCTTCATCATGGGGACACCAGCTCTACACATTCGTATTTTCTAGGGAGAAAGCTAGAGGAACTGTGCCAAACAAACCTGATATTTCTGTTTGTATAGATGACATTTATGCAGTTGCCTAACGAAAAGACTTTGCTTTTCACCAAAACCATATGTACTGTGATTTTCTCAGTTCACTGCATAAAATTCCACACCAGTTTGTCCGGATATGACTGGATGAAACCAGAAATATCCGCTTTTGTTTTGGTTAACTCAATCCAAAATATTGTGAAAGCCTCTGTGTTTGTGTTTTCTGGATATTATCCACGGACCTTATTGCTTTGAATGCTTTTATCGGGGAATATTTCATTTTGACCTTGGATACTGTAATTGGTTCCCCATGGAGACACCATCTCTACATATTCGTATTCTATGGGGAGAAAGCTAGAGGAACTGCGGCAAAAAACATGATATTTCTGTTAGTATAGATGACATTTTATGCACTTGCCTAACGAAAAGACTTTGCTTTTCCCCAAAACCATTTTTACTGTGATTTTCTCGGTCCATTGCATATGAATTCCACACCAGTTTGACCGCATATGACTGGATGAAACCGGAAATATCCGGTTCTGATTTGGCTAACTCAATCACAGATATTGCTACAGCCTCTGTGTATGTGTATTCTTGATATTATCCACGGAGTTTATTGTTTTGAATGTTTTTTATCAGGGAACATTTATTTTTGTGCTTGGAAACACTAATTGGTTCCACATGGAGACACCAGCTCTACAGATTCATATTTTCTAGGGAGAAAGCAAGAGGAACTGCGGCAAACAAACATGATATTTCTGTTTGTCTAGATGACATTTTATGCACTTGCCTAACGAAAAGACTTTGCTTTTCTCCAAACCATTTTTACTGTGATTTTCTCGGTCCATTGCATACGAATTCCCCACCAGTTTGTCCGGAAATGACTGGATAAAACCGGAAATATCCGGTTTTGTTTTGGCTACCTCAATCCCAGATATTGCTACAGCCTCTGTGTTTTTGTTTTCTGGATATTATCGATTGACTTTATTTTTTGAATGTTTTTTATCAGGGCATATTTTATTTTGAGCTTGGAAACAGTAATTGGTTCCACATGGAGACACCAGTTGAACATATTCGTATTTTCTAGGGAGAAAGCTAGAGGACCTGCTCCAAACAAACATGATATTTCTGTTTGTATCGATGACATTATATGCACTTGCCTAACGAAAAGACTTTGCTTTTCTCCAAAACCATTTTCTCGGTCCATTGCATATGAATTCCACACCAGTTTGACCGCATATGACTGGATGAAACCGGAAATATCCGGTTCTGATTTAGCTAACTCAATCCCAGATATTGCTACAGCCTCTGTGTTTGTGCATTCCTGATATTATCCACAGACCTTATTGTTTTGAATGTTTTTTTTTCATGGAACATTTAATTTTGTACCGTTGAAACACTAATTTTTTCCACATGCAGACACCAGCTCTACACATTCATATTTTCCATGGAGAAAGCTAGAAGAACTGTGACAAACAAACATGGTATTTCTGTTTGTATAGATGACATTTTATGCACTTGCCTAACGAAAAGACTTTGCCTTTCTCCAAAAGCATTTTTACAGTGATTTTCTCGGTCCATTGCATGCGAGTTCCAAATGGCTTTTTCAGGATATGACTGGATGAAACCAGAAATATCCGGTTTTGTTTTGGCTAACTCAATGCTAAATATTGTGAAAGTTTCTGTGTTTGTATTTTCTGGATATTATCGATGCACGTTATTGTTTTGAATGTTTTTATCAGGGAGTTTTTAATTTTGTGCCGTAGAAACACTAATTGGTACATCATGTGGACACCAGCTCTACACATTCGTATTTCTATGGAGAAAGCTAGAGGAACTGCGGCAAAGAAACATGATATTTCTGTTTGTATAGATGACAATTTATGCACTTGCCTAACGAAAATACTTTGCTTTTCTCCAAAACCATTTTTACTCTGATTTTCTCAGTACACGGCATACGAATTCCACACCACTTTGTCCGGATATGACTGGATGAAACTGGAAATAACCGCTTTTGTTTCCTAACTCAATCCCAGATATTGCTACAGCCTCTGTGTTTGTGTTTTCTGGATATTATCGATGGACTTTATTGTTTTGAATGTTTTTATCTGGGGACATTTTATTTTGACCTTGGATACAGTAATGTTTCCACATGGAGACACCAGCTCCAAATATTCGTATTTTCTAGGGAGAAAGCTAGAGAACCTGCTCCAAACAAACATGATATTTCTGTTTGTATAGATGACATTTTATGCACTTGCCAAACGAAAAGACTGCTTTTCTCCATAACAATTTTTACTCTGATTTTCTCACTCCATTGCATACAAATTCCACACCAGTTTGTCCGAATATGACTGGATGAAACCAGAAATATCCGGTTTTGTTTTGGCTAACTCAATCCGAAATATTGTGAAAAACTCTGGTTTGTGTTTTCTGGATATTATCGATGGACTTTGTTGTTTTCAATGTTTTTGTTAGGGAACATATTATATTGATCTTGGAAACACTAATTGGTTCATCATGGGGACACCAGCTCTAAACATTCATATTTTTAGGGGAAAAGCTAGATGAACTGCAGAAACAAACATGATATTTCTGTTTGTATAGATGACATTTTATGCACTTGCCTAACGAAAAGACTTTGCTTTTCTCATAACCAATTTACTCTGATTTCCTCAGTCCATGGCATACGAATTCCACACTAGTTTGTCCGGATATGACTGGATGAAACCGGAAATATCCAGTTTTGCTTTGGCTAACTCAATCACAGATATTGCTACAGCCTCTGTGCTTGTGTATTCCTGATATTATGGATGGACTCTATTGTTTTGAATGTTTTTTTTTTATCAGGGGACATTTAATTTTGTGCTTGGAATCACTAATTGGTTCCACATGGAGACACCAGCTCTACACATTTGTATTTTCTAGGGAGAAAGCTAGAGGACCTGCTCCAAACAAACATGATATTTCTGTTTGCATAGATGACATTTTATGCACTTGCCTAACGAAAAGACTTTGCTTTTCTCCAAAAGCATTTTTACAGTGATTTTCTCAGTCCATTGCATACGAATTCCACACCAGTTTGTCCGAATATGACTGGATGAAACCATAAATATCCAGTTGTGTTTTGGCTAACTCAATGCTAAATATTGTGAAAGCCTCTGTGTTTGTGTTTTCTGGATATTATCGATGGACTTTATTGTTTTGAATGTTTTTATCAGGGAACATTTTATTTTGAACTTGGAAACACTAATTGCTTCATCATGGGGACACCAGCTCTACACATTCGTATTTTCTAGGGAGAAAGCTAGAGGAACTGTGCCAAACAAACCTGATATTTCTGTTTGTATAGATGACATTTATGCAGTTGCCTAACGAAAAGACTTTGCTTTTCACCAAAACCATATGTACTGTGATTTTCTCAGTTCACTGCATAAAATTCCACACCAGTTTGTCCGGATATGACTGGATGAAACCAGAAATATCCGCTTTTGTTTTGGTTAACTCAATCCGAAATATTGTGAAAGCCTCTGTGTTTGTGTTTTCTGGATATTATCCACGGACCTTATTGTTTTGAATGCTTTTATCGGGGAATATTTCATTTTGACCTTGGATACTGTAATTGGTTCCCCATGGAGACACCATCTCAACACATTCGTATTCTATGGGGAGAAAGCTAGAGGAACTGCAGCAAAAAACATGATATTTCTGTTTGTATAGATGACATTTTATGCACTTGCCTAACGAAAAGACTTTGCTTTTCCCCAAAACCATTTTTACTGTGATTTTCTCGGTCCATTGCATATGAATTCCACACCAGTTTGACCGCATATGACTGGATGAAACCGGAAATATCCGGTTCTGATTTGGCTAACTCAATCCCAGATATTGCTACAGCCTCTGTGTATGTGTATTCTTGATATTATCCACGGAGTTTATTGTTTTGAATGTTTTTTATCAGGGAACATTTATTTTTGTGCTTGGAAACACTAATTGGTTCCACATGGAGACACCAGCTCTACAGATTCGTATTTTCTAGGGAGAAAGCAAGAGGAACTTCGGCAAAAAACATGATATTTCTGTTTGTCTAGATGACATTTTAAGCACTTGCCTAACGAAAAGACTTTGCTTTTCTCCAAACCATTTTTACTGTGATTTTCTCGGTCCATTGCATACGAATTCCCCACCAGTTTGTCCGGAAATGACTGGATAAAACCGGAAATATCCGGTTTTGTTTTGGCTACCTCAATCCCAGATATTGCTACAGCCTCTGTGTTTTTGTTTTCTGGATATTATCGATTGACTTTATTTTTTGAATGTTTTTTATCAGGGCATATTTTATTTTGAGCTTGGAAACAGTAATTGGTTCCACATGGAGACACCAGTTGAACATATTCGTATTTTCTAGGGAGAAAGCTAGAGGACCTGCTCCAAACAAACATGATATTTCTGTTTGTATCGATGACATTATATGCACTTGCCTAACGAAAAGACTTTGCTTTTCTCCAAAACCATTTTCTCGGTCCATTGCATATGAATTCCACACCAGTTTGACCGCATATGACTGGATGAAACCGGAAATATCCGGTTCTGATTTAGCTAACTCAATCCCAGATATTGCTACAGCCTCTGTGTTTGTGCATTCCTGATATTATCCACAGACCTTATTGTTTTGAATGTTTTTTTTTCATGGAACATTTAATTTTGTACCGTTGAAACACTAATTTTTTCCACATGCAGACACCAGCTCTACACATTCATATTTTCCATGGAGAAAGCTAGAAGAACTGTGACAAACAAACATGGTATTTCTGTTTGTATAGATGACATTTTATGCACTTGCCTAACGAAAAGACTTTGCCTTTCTCCAAAAGCATTTTTACAGTGATTTTCTCGGTCCATTGCATGCGAGTTCCAAATGGCTTTTTCAGGATATGACTGGATGAAACCAGAAATATCCGGTTTTGTTTTGGCTAACTCAATGCTAAATATTGTGAAAGTTTCTGTGTTTGTATTTTCTGGATATTATCGATGCACGTTATTGTTTTGAATGTTTTTATCAGGGAATTTTTAATTTTGTACTGTAGAAACACTAATTGGTTCATCATGTGGACACCAGCTCTACACATTCGTATTTCTATGGAGAAAGCTAGAGGAACTGCGGCAAAGAAACATGATATTTCTGTTTGTATAGATGACAATTTATGCACTTGCCTAACGAAAATACTTTGCTTTTCTCCAAAACCATTTTTACTCTGATTTCCTCAGTACACGGCATACGAATTCCACACCACTTTGTCCGGATATGACTGGATGAAACTGGAAATAACCGCTTTTGTTTCCTAACTCAATCCCAGATATTGCTACAGCCTCTGTGTTTGTGTTTTCTGGATATTATCGATGGACTTTATTGTTTTGAATGTTTTTATCTGGGGACATTTTATTTTGACCTTGGATACAGTAATGTTTCCACATGGAGACACCAGCTCCAAATATTCGTATTTTCTAGGGAGAAAGCTAGAGAACCTGCTCCAAACAAACATGATATTTCTGTTTGTATAGATGACATTTTATGCACTTGCCAAACGAAAAGACTGCTTTTCTCCATAACAATTTTTACTCTGATTTTCTCACTCCATTGCATACAAATTCCACACCAGTTTGTCCGAATATGACTGGATGAAACCAGAAATATCCGGTTTTGTTTTGGCTAACTCAATCCGAAATATTGTGAAAAACTCTGGTTTGTGTTTTCTGGATATTATCGATGGACTTTGTTGTTTTCAATGTTTTTGTTAGGGAACATATTATATTGATCTTGGAAACACTAATTGGTTCATCATGGGGACACCAGCTCTAAACATTCATATTTTTAGGGGAAAAGCTAGATGAACTGCAGAAACAAACATGATATTTCTGTTTGTATAGATGACATTTTATGCACTTGCCTAACGAAAAGACTTTGCTTTTCTCATAACCAATTTACTCTGATTTCCTCAGTCCATGGCATACGAATTCCACACCAGTTTGTCCGGATATGACTGGATGAAACCGGAAATATCCAGTTTTGCTTTGGCTAACTCAATCACAGATATTGCTACAGCCTCTGTGCTTGTGTATTCCTGATATTATGGATGGACTCTATTGTTTTGAATGTTTTTTTTTTATCAGGGGACATTTAATTTTGTGCTTGGAATCACTAATTGGTTCCACATGGAGACACCAGATCTACAAATTTGTATTTTCTAGGGAGAAAGCTAGAGGACCTGCTCCAAACAAACATGATATTTCTGTTTGCATAGATGACATTTTATGCACTTGCCTAACGAAAAGACTTTGCTTTTCTCCAAAAGCATTTTTACAGTGATTTTCTCAGTCCATTGCATACGAATTCCACACCAGTTTGTCCGAATATGACTGGATGAAACCAGAAATATCCAGTTGTGTTTTGGCTAACTCAATGCTAAATATTGTGAAAGCCTCTGTGTTTGTGTTTTCTGGATATTATCGATGGACTTTATTGTTTTGAATGTTTTTATCAGGGAACATTTTATTTTGAACTTGGAAACACTAATTGCTTCATCATGGGGACACCAGCTCTACACATTCGTATTTTCTAGGGAGAAAGCTAGAGGAACTGTGCCAAACAAACCTGATATTTCTGTTTGTATAGATGACATTTATGCAGTTGCCTAACGAAAAGACTTTGCTTTTCACCAAAACCATATGTACTGTGATTTTCTCAGTTCACTGCATAAAATTCCACACCAGTTTGTCCGGATATGACTGGATGAAACCAGAAATATCCGCTTTTGTTTTGGTTAACTCAATCCGAAATATTGTGAAAGCCTCTGTGTTTGTGTTTTCTGGATATTATCCACGGACCTTATTGCTTTGAATGCTTTTATCGGGGAATATTTCATTTTGACCTTGGATACTGTAATTGGTTCCCCATGGAGACACCATCTCTACATATTTGTATTCTATGGGGAGAAAGCTAGAGGAACTGTGGCAAAAAACATGATATTTCTGTTTGTATAGATGACATTTTATGCACTTGCCTAACGAAAAGACTTTGCTTTTCCCCAAAACCATTTTTACTGTGATTTTCTCAGTCCATTGCATATGAATTCCACACCAGTTTGACCGCATATGACTGGATGAAACCGGAAATATCCAGTTCTGATTTGGCTAACTCAATCCTAGATATTGATACAGGCTCTGTTTATGTGTATTCTTGATATTATCCACGGAGTTTATTGTTTTGAATGTTTTTTATCAGGGAACATTTATTTTTGAGCTTGGAAACACTAATTGATTCCACATGGAAACACCAGCTCTACAGATTCGTATTTTCTAGGGAGAAAGCTAGAGGACCTGCTCCAAAGAAACATGATATTTCTGTTTGTATAGATGACATTTTATGCACTTGCCTAACGAAAAGACTTTGCTTTTCTCCAAAACCATTTTCTCGGTCCATTGCATATGAATTCCACACCAGTTTGACCGCATATGACTGGAAGAAACCGAAAATATCCGGTTCTGATTTAGCTAACTCAATCCCAGATATTGCTACAGCCTCTGTGTATGTGTATTCTTGATATTATCCACGGAGTTTATTGTTTTGAATGTTTTTTATCAGGGAACATTTATTTTTGTGCTTGGAAACACTAATTGGTTCCCCATGGAGACACCATCTCTTCATATTCGTATTCTATGGGGAGAAAGCTAGAGGAACAGCGGCAAAAAACATGATATTTCTGTTTGTCTAGATGACCTTTTATGCACTTGCCTAACGAAAAGACTTTGCTTTTCCCCAAAACCATTTTTACTGTGATTTTCTCGGTCCATTGCATATGAATTCCACACCAGTTTGACCGCATATGACTGGATGAAACCGTAAATATCCGGTTCTGATTTAGATAACTCAATCCCAGATATTGCTACAGCCTCTGTGTATGTGTATTCTTGATATTATCCACGGAGTTTATTGTTTTGAATGTTTTTTATCAGGGAACATTTATTTTTGCACTTGGAAACACAGATTGGTTCCACATGCAGACACCAGCTCTACACATTCATATTTTCCATGGAGAAAGCTAGAAGAACTTTGACAAACCAACATGGTATTTCTGTTTGTATAGATGACATTTTATGCACTTGCCTAACGAAAAGACTTTGCCTTTCTCCAAAAGCATTTTTACAGTGATTTTCTCGGTCCATTGCATGCGAGTTCCAAATGGCTTTTTCAGGATATGACTGGATGAAACCAGAAATATCCGGTTTTGTTTTGGCTAACTCAAAGCTAAATATTGTGAAAGTTTCTGTGTTTGTGTTTTCTGGATATTATCGATGCACGTTATTGTTTTGAATGTTTTTATCAGGGAATTTTTAATTTTGTACCGTAGAAACACTAATTGGTTCATCATGTGGACACCAGCTCTACACATTCGTATTTCTATGGAGAAAGCTAGAGGAACTGCGGCAAAGAAACATGATATTTCTGTTTGTATAGATGACAATTTATGCACTTGCCTAACGAAAATACTTTGCTTTTCTCCAAAACCATTTTTACTCTGATTTCCTCAGTACACGGCATACGAATTCCACACCACTTTGTCCGGATATGACTGGATGAAACTGGAAATAACCGCTTTTGTTTCCTAACTCAATCCCAGATATTGCTACAGCCTCTGTGTTTGTGTTTTCTGGATATTATCGATGGACTTTATTGTTTTGAATGTTTTTATCTGGGGACATTTTATTTTGACCTTGGATACAGTAATGTTTCCACATGGAGACACCAGCTCCAAATATTCGTATTTTCTAGGGAGAAAGCTAGAGAACCTGCTGCAAACAAAGATGATATTTCTGTTTGTATAGATGACATTTTATGCACTTGCCAAACGAAAAGACTGCTTTTTTCCATAACAATTTTTACTCTGATTTTCTCACTCCATTGCATACAAATTCCACACCAGTTTGTCCGAATATAACTGGATGAAACCAGAAATATCCGGTTTTGTTTTGGCTAACTCAATCCGAAATATTGTGAAAACCTCTGGTTTGTGTTTTCTGGATATTATCGATGGACTTTGTTGTTTTCAATGTTTTTGTTAGGGAACATATTATATTGATCTTGGAAACACTAATTGGTTCATCATGGGGACACCAGCTCTAAACATTCATATTTTTAGGGGAAAAGCTAGATGAACTGCAGAAACAAACATGATATTTCTGTTTGTATAGATGACATTTTATGCACTTGCCTAACGAAAAGACTTTGCTTTTCTCATAACCAATTTACTCTGATTTCCTCAGTCCATGGCATACGAATTCCACACCAGTTTGTCCGGATATGACTGGATGAAACCGGAAATATCCAGTTTTGTTTTGGCTAACTCAATCACAGATATTGCTACAGCCTCTGTGCTTGTGTATTCCTGATATTATGGATGGACTCTATTGTTTTGAATGTTTTTTTATCAGGGAACATTTAATTTTGTGCTTGGAATCACTAATTGGTTCCACATGGAGACACCAGATCTACACATTTGTATTTTCTAGGGAGAAAGCTAGAGGACCTGCTCCAAACAAACATGATATTTCTGTTTGCATAGATGACATTTTATGCACTTGCCTAACGAAAAGACTTTGCTTTTCTCCAAAAGCATTTTTACAGTGATTTTCTCAGTCCATTGCATACGAATTCCACACCAGTTTGTCCGAATATGACTGGATGAAACCATAAATATCCAGTTGTGTTTTGGCTAACTCAATGCTAAATATTGTGAAAGCCTCTGTGTTTGTGTTTTCTGGATATTATCGATGGACTTTATTGTTTTGAATGTTTTTATCAGGGAACATTTTATTTTGAACTTGGAAACACTAATTGCTTCATCATGGGGACACCAGCTCTACACATTCGTATTTTCTAGGGAGAAAGCTAGAGGAACTGTGCCAAACAAACCTGATATTTCTGTTTGTATAGATGACATTTATGCAGTTGCCTAACGAAAAGACTTTGCTTTTCACCAAAACCATATGTACTGTGATTTTCTCAGTTCACTGCATAAAATTCCACACCAGTTTGTCCGGATATGACTGGATGAAACCAGAAATATCCGCTTTTGTTTTGGTTAACTCAATCCGAAATATTGTGAAAGCCTCTGTGTTTGTGTTTTCTGGATATTATCCACGGACCTTATTGTTTTGAATGCTTTTATCGGGGAATATTTCATTTTGACCTTGGATACTGTAATTGGTTCCCCATTGAGACACCATCTCTACATATCCGTATTCTATGGGGAGAAAGCTAGAGGAACTGCGGCAAAAAACATGATATTTCTGTTTGTATAGATGACATTTTATGCACTTGCCTAACGAAAAGACTTTGCTTTTCTCCAAAACCATTTTCTCGGTCCATTGCATACGAATTCCCCACCAGTTTGTCCGGAAATGACTGGATGAAACCGGAAATATCCGGTTCTGATTTAGCTAACTCAATCCCAGATATTGCTACAGCCTCTGTGTATGTGTATTCTTGATATTATCCACGGAGTTTATTGTTTTGAATGTTTTTTATCAGGGAACATTTATTTTTGTGCTTGGAAACACTAATTGGTTCCCCATGGAGACACCATCTCTTCATATTCGTATTCTATGGGGAGAAAGCTAGAGGAACTGCGGCAAAAAACATGATATTTCTGTTTGTATAGATGACCTTTTATGCACTTGCCTAACGAAAAGACTTTGCTTTTCCCCAAAACCATTTTTACTGTGATTTTCTCGGTCCATTGCATATGAATTCCACACCAGTTTGACCGCATATGACTGGATGAAACCGTAAATATCCGGTTCTGATTTGGCTAACTCAATCCCAGATATTGCTACAGCCTCTGTGTATGTGTATTCTTGATATTATCCACGGAGTTTATTGTTTTGAATGTTTTTTATCAGGGAACATTTATTTTTGTGCTTGGAAACAGTAATTGGTTCCACATGGAGACACCAGCTCTACAGATTCATATTTTCTAGGGAGAAAGCAAGAGGAAGTGCGGCAAACAAACATGATATTTCTGTTTGTATAGATGACATTTTATGCACTTGCCTAACGAAAGGACTTTGCCTTTCTCCAAAAGCATTTTTACAGTGATTTTCTCGGTCCATTGCATGCGAGTTCCAAATGGCTTTTTCAGGATATGACTGGATGAAACCAGAAATATCCGGTTTTGTTTTGGCTAACTCAAAGCTAAATATTGTGAAAGTTTCTGTGTTTGTGTTTTCTGGATATTATCGATGCACGTTATTGTTTTGAATGTTTTTATCAGGGAATTTTTAATTTTGTGCCGTAGAAACACTAATTGGTTCATCATGTGGACACCAGCTCTACACATTCGTATTTCTATGGAGAAAGCTAGAGGAACTGCGGCAAAGAAACATGATATTTCTGTTTGTATAGATGACAATTTATGCACTTGCCTAACGAAAATACTTTGCTTTTCTCCAAAACCATTTTTACTCTGATTTCCTCAGTACACGGCATACGAATTCCACACCACTTTGTCCGGATATGACTGGATGAAACTGGAAATAACCGCTTTTGTTTCCTAACTCAATCCCAGATATTGCTACAGCCTCTGTGTTTGTGTTTTCTGGATATTATCGATGGACTTTATTGTTTTGAATGTTTTTATCTGGGGACATTTTATTTTGACCTTGGATACAGTAATGTTTCCACATGGAGACACCAGCTCCAAATATTCGTATTTTCTAGGGAGAAAGCTAGAGAACCTGCTCCAAACAAACATGATATTTCTGTTTGTATAGATGACATTTTATGCACTTGCCAAACGAAAAGACTGCTTTTCTCCATAACAATTTTTACTCTGATTTTCTCACTCCATTGCATACAAATTCCACACCAGTTTGTCCGAATATGACTGGATGAAACCAGAAATATCCGGTTTTGTTTTGGCTAACTCAATCCGAAATATTGTGAAAAACTCTGGTTTGTGTTTTCTGGATATTATCGATGGACTTTGTTGTTTTCAATGTTTTTGTTAGGGAACATATTATATTGATCTTGGAAACACTAATTGGTTCATCATGGGGACACCAGCTCTAAACATTCATATTTTTAGGGGAAAAGCTAGATGAACTGCAGAAACAAACATGATATTTCTGTTTGTATAGATGACATTTTATGCACTTGCCTAACGAAAAGACTTTGCTTTTCTCATAACCAATTTTCTCTGATTTCCTCAGTCCATGGCATACGAATTCCACACCAGTTTGTCCGGATATGACTGGATGAAACCGGAAATATCCAGTTTTGCTTTGGCTAACTCAATCACAGATATTGCTACAGCCTCTGTGCTTGTGTATTCCTGATATTATGGATGGACTCTATTGTTTTGAATGTTTTTTTTTATCAGGGGACATTTAATTTTGTGCTTGGAATCACTAATTGGTTCCACATGGAGACACCAGATCTACACATTTGTATTTTCTAGGGAGAAAGCTAGAGGACCTGCTCCAAACAAACATGATATTTCTGTTTGCATAGATGACATTTTATGCACTTGCCTAACGAAAAGACTTTGCTTTTCTCCAAAAGCATTTTTACAGTGATTTTCTCAGTCCATTGCATACGAATTCCACACCAGTTTGTCCGAATATGACTGGATGAAACCATAAATATCCAGTTGTGTTTTGGCTAACTCAATGCTAAATATTGTGAAAGCCTCTGTGTTTGTGTTTTCTGGATATTATCGATGGACTTTATTGTTTTGAATGTTTTTATCAGGGAACATTTTATTTTGAACTTGGAAACACTAATTGCTTCATCATGGGGACACCAGCTCTACACATTCGTATTTTCTAGGGAGAAAGCTAGAGGAACTGTGCCAAACAAACCTGATATTTCTGTTTGTATAGATGACATTTATGCAGTTGCCTAACGAAAAGACTTTGCTTTTCACCAAAACCATATGTACTGTGATTTTCTCAGTTCACTGCATAAAATTCCACACCAGTTTGTCAGGATATGACTGGATGAAACCAGAAATATCCGCTTTTGTTTTGGTTAACTCAATCCGAAATATTGTGAAAGCCTCTGTGTTTGTGTTTTCTGGATATTATCCACGGACCTTATTGCTTTGAATGCTTTTATCGGGGAATATTTCATTTGGACCTTGGATACTGTAATTGGTTCCCCATGGAGACACCATCTCTACATATTCGTATTCTATGGGGAGAAAGCTAGAGGAACTGTGGCAAAAACATGATATTTCTGTTTGTATAGATGACATTTTATGCACTTGCCTAACGAAAAGACTTTGCTTTTCGCCAAAACCATTTTTACTGTGATTTTCTCGGTCCATTACATATGAATTCCACACCAGTTTGACCGCATATGACTGGATGAAACCGGAAATATCCGGTTCTGATTTGGCTAACTCAATCCTAGATATTGCTACAGGCTCTGTTTATGTGTATTCTTGATATTATCCACGGAGTTTATTGTTTTGAATGTTTTTTATCAGGGAACATTTATTTTTGTGCTTGGAAACACTAATTGATTCCACATGGAGACACCAGCTCTACAGATTCGTATTTTCTAGGGAGAAAGCTAGAGGACCTGCTCCAAAGAAACATGATATTTCTGTTTGTATAGATGACATTTTATGCACTTGCCTAACGAAATACTTTGCTTTTCTCCAAAACCATTTTCTCGGTCCACTGCATATGAATTCCACACCAGTTTGACCGCATATGACTGGAAGAAACCGAAAATATCCGGTTCTGATTTAGCTAACTCAATCCCAGATATTTCTACAGCCTCTGTGTATGTGTATTCTTGATATTATCCACGGAGTTTATTGTTTTGAATGTTTTTTATCAGGTAACATTTATTTTTGTGCTTGGAAACACTAATTGGTTCCCATGGAGACACCATCTCTTCATATTCATATTCTATGGGGAGAAAGCTAGAGGAACTGCGGCAAAAAACATGATATTTCTGTTTGTCTAGATGACCTTTTATGCACTTGCCTAACGAAAAGACTTTGCTTTTCCCCAAAACCATTTTTACTGTGATTTTCTCGGTCCATTGCATATGAATTCCACACCAGTTTGACCGCATATGACTGGATGAAACCGTAAATATCCGGTTCTGATTTAGATAACTCAATCCCAGATATTGCTACAGCCTCTGTGTATGTGTATTCTTCATATTATCCACGGAGTTTATTGTTTTGAATGTTTTTTATCAGGGAACATTTATTTTTGTACCGTTGAAACACTAATTTTTTCCACATGCAGACACCAGCTCTACACATTCATATTTTCCATGGAGAAAGCTAGAAGAACTGTGACAAACAAACATGGTATTTCTGTTTGTATAGATGACATTTTATGCACTTGCCTAACGAAAAGACTTTGCCTTTCTCCAAAAGCATTTTTACAGTGATTTTCTCGGTCCATTGCATGCGAGTTCCAAATGGCTTTTTCAGGATATGACTGGATGAAACCAGAAATATCCGCTTTTGTTTTGGTTAACTCAATCCGAAATATTGTGAAAGCCTCTGTGTTTGTGTTTTCTGGATATTATCCACGGACCTTATTGCTTTGAATGCTTTTATCGGGGAATATTTCATTTTGACCTTGGATACTGTAATTGGTTCCCCATGGAGACACCATCTCTACATATTCGTATTCTATGGGGAGAAAGCTAGAGGAACTGTGGCAAAAACATGATATTTCTGTTTGTATAGATGACATTTTATGCACTTGCCTAACGAAAAGACTTTGCTTTTCCCCAAAACCATTTTTACTGTGATTTTCTCGGTCCATTGCATATGAATTCCACACCAGTTTGACCGCATATGACTGGATGAAACCGGAAATATCCGGTTCTGATTTGGCTAACTCAATCCTAGATATTGCTACAGGCTCTGTTTATGTGTATTCTTGATATTATCCACGGAGTTTATTGTTTTGAATGTTTTTTATCAGGGAACATTTATTTTTGTGCTTGGAAACACTAATTGATTCCACATGGAGACACCAGCTCTACAGATTCGTATTTTCTAGGGAGAAAGCTAGAGGACCTGCTCCAAAGAAACATGATATTTCTGTTTGTATAGATGACATTTTATGCACTTGCCTAACGAAATACTTTGCTTTTCTCCAAAACCATTTTCTCGGTCCACTGCATATGAATTCCACACCAGTTTGACCGCATATGACTGGAAGAAACCGAAAATATCCGGTTCTGATTAAGTAACTCAATCCCAGATATTTCTACAGCCTCTGTGTATGTGTATTCTTGATATTATCCACGGAGTTTATTGTTTTGAATGTTTTTTATCAGGGAACATTTATTTTTGTGCTTGGAAACACTAATTGGTTCCCATGGAGACACCATCTCTTCATATTCATATTCTATGGGGAGAAAGCTAGAGGAACTGCGGCAAAAAACATGATATTTCTGTTTGTCTAGATGACCTTTTATGCACTTGCCTAACGAAAAGACTTTGCTTTTCCCCAAAACCATTTTTACTGTGATTTTCTCGGTCCATTGCATATGAATTCCACACCAGTTTGACCGCATATGACTGGATGAAACCGTAAATATCCGGTTCTGATTTAGATAACTCAATCCCAGATATTGCTACAGCCTCTGTGTATGTGTATTCTTCATATTATCCACGGAGTTTATTGTTTTGAATGTTTTTTATCAGGGAACATTTATTTTTGTACCGTTGAAACACTAATTTTTTCCACATGCAGACACCAGCTCTACACATTCATATTTTCCATGGAGAAAGCTAGAAGAACTGTGACAAACAAACATGGTATTTCTGTTTGTATAGATGACATTTTATGCACTTGCCTAACGAAAAGACTTTGCCTTTCTCCAAAAGCATTTTTACAGTGATTTTCTCGGTCCATTGCATGCGAGTTCCAAATGGCTTTTTCAGGATATGACTGGATGAAACCAGAAATATCCGGTTTTGTTTTGGCTAACTCAATGCTAAATATTGTGAAAGTTTCTGTGTTTGTGTTTTCTGGATATTATCGATGCACGTTATTGTTTTGAATGTTTTTATCAGGGAATTTTTAATTTTGTACCGTAGTAACACTAATTGGTTCATCATGTGGACACCAGCTCTACACATTCGTATTTCTATGGAGAAAGCTAGAGGAACTGCGGCAAAGAAACATGATATTTCTGTTTGTATAGATGACAATTTATGCACTTGCCTAACGAAAATACTTTGCTTTTCTCCAAAACCATTTTTACTCTGATTTCCTCAGTACACGGCATATGAATTCCACACCACTTTGTCCGGATATGACTGGATGAAACTGGAAATAACTGCTTTTGTTTCCTAACTCAATCCCAGATATTGCTACAGCCTCTGTGTTTGTGTTTTCTGGATATTATCGATGGACTTTATTGTTTTGAATGTTTTTATCTGGGGACATTTTATTTTGACCTTGGATACAGTAATGTTTCCACATGGAGACACCAGCTCCAAATATTCGTATTTTCTAGGGAGAAAGCTAGAGAACCTGCTGCAAACAAAGATGATATTTCTGTTTGTATAGATGACATTTTATGCACTTGCCAAACGAAAAGACTGCTTTTCTCCATAACAATTTTTACTCTGATTTTCTCACTCCATTGCATACAAATTCCACACCAGTTTGTCCGAATATGACTGGATGAAACCAGAAATATCCGGTTTTGTTTTGGCTAACTCAATCCGAAATATTGTGAAAACCTCTGGTTTGTGTTTTCTGGATATTATCGATGGACTTTGTTGTTTTCAATGTTTTTGTTAGGGAACATATTATATTGATCTTGGAAACACTAATTGGTTCATCATGGGGACACCAGCTCTAAACATTCATATTTTTAGGGGAAAAGCTAGATGAACTGCAGAAACAAACATGATATTTCTGTTTGTATAGATGACATTTTATGCACTTGCCTAACGAAAAGACTTTGCTTTTCTCATAACCAATTTACTCTGATTTCCTCAGTCCATGGCATATGAATTCCACACCAGTTTGTCCGGATATGACTGGATGAAACCGGAAATATCCAGTTTTGTTTTGGCTAACTCAATCACAGATATTGCTACAGCCTCTGTGCTTGTGTATTCCTGATATTATGGATGGACTCTATTGTTTTGAATGTTTTTTTATCAGGGAACATTTAATTTTGTGCTTGGAATCACTAATTGGTTCCACATGGAGACACCAGCTCTACACATTTGTATTTTCTAGGGAGAAAGCTAGAGGACCTGCTCCAAACAAACATGATATTTCTGTTTGCATAGATGACATTTTATGCACTTGCCTAACGAAAAGACTTTGCTTTTCTCCAAAAGCATTTTTACAGTGATTTTCTCAGTCCATTGCATACAAATTCCACACCAGTTTGTCCGAATATGACTGGATGAAACCATAAATATCCAGTTGTGTTTTGGCTAACTCAATGCTAAATATTGTGAAAGCCTCTGTGTTTGTGTTTTCTGGATATTATCGATGGACTTTATTGTTTTGAATGTTTTTATCAGGGAACATTTTATTTTGAACTTGGAAACACTAATTGCTTCATCATGGGGACACCAGCTCTACACATTCGTATTTTCTAGGGAGAAAGCTAGAGGAACTGTGCCAAACAAACCTGATATTTCTGTTTGTATAGATGACATTTATGCAGTTGCCTAACGAAAAGACTTTGCTTTTCACCAAAACCATATGTACTGTGATTTTCTCAGTTCACTGCATAAAATTCCACACCAGTTTGTCCGGATATGACTGGATGAAACCAGAAATATCCGCTTTTGTTTTGGTTAACTCAATCCGAAATATTGTGAAAGCCTCTGTGTTTGTGTTTTCTGGATATTATCCACGGACCTTATTGTTTTGAATGCTTTTATCGGGGAATATTTCATTTTGACCTTGGATACTGTAATTGGTTCCACATGGAGACAGCAGCTCTACAGATTCGTATTTTCTAGGGAGAAAGCTAGAAGAACAGTGACAAACCAACATGGTATTTCTGTTTGTATAGATGACATTTTATGCACTTGCCTAACAAAAAGACTTTGCTTTTTTCCAAAAGCATTTTTACAGTGATTTTCTCGGTCCATTTCAAACGAATTCCAAACGACTTTTTCAGGATATGACTGGATGAAACCAAAAATATCCAGTTTTGTTTTGGCTAACTCAATGCTAAATATTGTGAATGTTTCTGTGTTTTTGTTTTCTGGATATTATCGATGGACTTTATTGTTTTGAATGTTTTTTATCAGAGATCATTTCATTTTGTGCCATAGAAACACTAATTGGTGCATCAGGGGGACACCAGCTCTACACATTCGTATTTTCTAGGGAGAAAGCAAGAGGAACTGCAGCAAACAAACATGATATTTCTGTTTGTCTAGATGACATTTTATACACTTGCCTAACGAACAGACTTTGCTTTTCTCCAAACCATTTTTACTGTGATTTTCTCGGTCCATTGCATACGAATTCCCCACCATTTTGTCCGGAAATGACTGGATAAAACCGGAAATATCCGGTTTTGTTTTGGCTACCTCAATCCCAGATATTGCTACAGCCTCTGTGTTTTTGTTTTCTGGATTTTATCGATTGACTTTATTTTTTGAATGTTTTTTATCGGGGCATATTTTATTTTGAGCTTGGAAACAGTAATTGGTTCCACATGGAGACACCAGTTGAACATATTCGTTTTTTCTAGGGAGAAAGCTAGAGGACCTGCTCCAAACAAACATGATATTTCTGTTTGTATCGATGACATTATATGCACTTGCCTAACGAAAAGACTTTGCTTTTCTCCAAAACCATTTTCTCGGTCCATTGCATATGAATTCCACACCAGTTTGACCGCATATGACTGGATGAAACCGTAAATATCCGGTTCTGATTTAGCTAACTCAATCCCAGATATTGCTACAGCCTCTGTGTATGTGTATTCTTGATATTATCCACGGAGTTTATTGTTTTGAATGTTTTTTATCAGGGAACATTTATTTTTGCACTTGGAAACACAAATTGGTTCCACATGCAGACACCAGCTCTACACATTCATATTTTCCATGGAGAAAGCTTGAGGAACTGTGACAAACAATCATGGTATTTCTGTTTGTATCGATGACATTTTATGCAATTGCGTAAGGAAAAGACTTTGCTTTTTTCCAAAAGCATTTTTACTGTGATTTTCTCGGTCCATTTCGTAAGAATTCTACACCACTGTGTCTGGATATGACTGGATGAAACCAGAAATATCTGGTTTTGTTTTTGCTGATTCAACGCGAAAAATTGTGAAAGCCTCTGTGTTTGTGTATTATGGATATTATCAATGAACTTTATTGTTTGGAATGTTTTTATCAGGGAACATTTAATTTTGTACCGTAGAAACACTAATTGGTTCATCATGGAGACAACAGCTCTACACATTCGTATTTTCTATGGAGAATGCTAGAGGAACTGCGGCAAACAAACATGATATTTCTGTTTGTCTAGATGACATTTTATGCACTTGCCTAACGAAAAGACTTTGCTTTTCTCCAAACCATTTTCACTGTGATTTTCTCGGTCCATTGCATACGAATTCCCCACCAGTTTGTCCGGAAATGACTGGATAAAACCGGAAATATCCGGTTTTGTTTTGGCTACCTCAATCCCAGATATTGCTACAGCCTCTGTGTTTTTGTTTTCTGGATTTTATCGATTGACTTTATTTTTTGAATGTTTTTTATCCGGGAATATTTTATTTTGAGCTTGGAAACAGTAATTGGTTCCACATGGAGACACCAGTTGAACATATTCGTTTTTTCTAGGGAGAAAGCTAGAGGACCTGCTCCAAACAAACATGATATTTCTGTTTGTATCGATGACATTATATGCACTTGCCTAACGAAAAGACTTTGCTTTTCTCCAAAACCATTTTCTCGGTCCATTGCATATGAATTCCACACCAGTTTGACCGCATATGACTGGATGAAACCGAAAATATCCGGTTCTGATTTAGCTAACTCAATCCCAGATATTGCTACAGCCTCTGTGTATGTGTATTCTTGATATTATCCACGGAGTTTATTGTTTTGAATGTTTTTTATCAGGGAACATTTATTTTTGCACTTGGAAACACAAATTGGTTCCACATGCAGACACCAGCTCTACACATTCATATTTTCTAGGGAGAAAGCTAGAGGAACTGTGAAAAACAATCATGGTATTTCTGTTTGTATCGATGACATTTTATGCAATTGCGTAACGAAAAGACTTTGCTTTTCTCCAAAACCATTTTTACTGTGATTTTCTCGGTCCATTTCGTAAGAATTCTACACCACTTTGTCCGGATATGACTGGATGAAACCAGAAATATCCGGTTTTGTTTTTGCTGACTCAAGGTGATATATTGTGAAAGCCTCTGTGTTTGTGTATTCTGGATATTATCAATGAACTTTATTGTTTGGAATGTTTTTATCAGGGAACATTTAATTTTGTACCGTAGAAACACTAATTGGTTCATCATGGAGACACCAGCTCTACAAATTCGTATTTTCTATGGAGAAAGCTACTGGAAATGCGACAAACAAACATGATATTTCTGTTTGTATAGATGACGTTTTATGCACTTGCCTAACGAAAATACTTTGCTTTTCTCCAAAGCATTTTCACTGTGATTTTCTCGGTCCATTGCATTCGAATTCCACACCAGTTTGTCTCGATATGACTGGATGAACCCGGAAATATCTGGTTTTGTTTTGGCTAACTCAATCCCAGATATTGCTACAGCCTCTGTGTTTGTGTTTTCTGGATATTATCGATGGACTTTTTTGTTTTGAATGTTTTTATCAGGGAACATTTAATTTTGTACTGTAGTAACACGAATTGGTTTATCATAGGGACACCAGCTCTACACATTCGTATTTTTTAAAGAGAAAGCTAGAGGAACTGCAGCAAACAAACATGATATTTCTGTTTTTATAGATGATGTTTTATGCAGTTGCCCAAAGAAAGATTTTGCTTTTCTCCAAAACCATTTTTACTGTGAATGTCTGGGTCCATTGCATACGAATTCCACATACTTTGTCCGGATATGACTGGATGAAACCTGAAATATCTGGTTTTGTTTTGGCTAACTGAATCCCGATATTGCTACAGCCTCTGTGTTTGTGATTTCTGGATATTATGCACAGACTTTATTCTTTTGAATGTTTTTTATCAGGGAATATATAATTTTGTACCGTTGAAACACTAATTGGTTCATAATGGGAACACAAGCTCTACACATTCGTATTTTTCAGGGAGATAGCTAGAGGAACTGCGGCAAACAAACATGATATTTCTGTTTGTATAGATTACATTTTATGCTCTTGCCTAAGAAAAAGACTTTGCTTTTCCCCAAAACCATTTTTACTGTGATTTTCTCGGTCCATTGCATATGAATTCCACACCACTTTGTCCGGATATGACTGGATGAAACCAGAAATATATGGTTGTGTTTTGGCTACTCAATCGAAATATTGCTACAAAAACCGAGCTAACAAGAACAAGTAAGACACTATGATGCCCCCAAATGAAAAAGACACCCCAACTCAAGATTTTGAAGATGATGAGATCGAAGAAATGCAAGAAGCGGATCTCAAAAAATTGATAAGAACATTAAGAAGTTCTCAAAAACAAATTCTTGAACTACAGAAATACATAATGGTAAAGATGGAAAATCTCTCTCGTGAAAATGAAATATCAAGGAGGAATCAAAATGAAATGAAACAACTAGTGGACAAGAAATGGTGATAGTGACAAAAATCATAATGAAATGAAGAATTCAATAGATCCAATGACAAACACATTAGAGAGCCTTAAAAACAGAAGGGGCGAAGCAGAAGAGAGAATATCAGACTTAGAAGACAGAGAACAGGAAAGGAAACAGGCAAACCAAAGAAAAGAAGAAGAAATTAGAAATCTAAAAAATATTGCCGAGAATCTACAGGATACTATTAAAAAATCTAACATTCGGGTTCTAGGATTTCCTGAAGGCATGGAGAGGGAGAAAGGATTAGAAGGCCTTTTCAGTGAGATACTAGCAGAAAATTTCCCAGGTTTGGAGAAGGACAGAGACATCCTAGTACAGGAAGCTCATAGAACCCCTAATAAACATGACCAAAAGAGATCCTCACCACGACATGTTTTAATCAAACTAACTACAGTGAAACATAAAGAAAAGATTCTAAAAGGTGCAAGAGAGAAATGTCAGATTACTCTCAGAGGATCTCCAATTAGACTCACAGCAGACTTCTCAGCAGAAACCCTACAAGCTAGAAGGGAATGGAGAGACATAGCCCAGGTACTAAAAGAGAAAAACTGCCAGCACAGAATATTATATCCTGCAAAGCTCTCATTTGTGAATGAAGGTGAAATTAAGACTTTTCATAGCAAACAGAAACTGAAAGAATTCGTTGCCACTCATCCTGCCCTGCAAAAGATGCTTAAAGATGTGTTACACACAGAAACACAGAAACACGGTAACCAAAATGAAAGAAGGTAAAGGAAGGAAACCTCACAGCAAAAGATCACAGGAAGCTCAATTTGTCTTTGACATAGAATTAAATTCTGATGCTCTGCTAAAGCAATGTGTTAAACTAATCTATTATGTTCTCTTGATGTCTGTTAAATTCTAATTGTTCAAAAACAGCTGAATTTTTATTAAGAGCTATGGGTTATTGAAATATGTGCTTATTTTCAAAGATTTGAATAATCACCTTGTAACAATGACCAAATTTGGTCTATGTTATGTCATGATTTTAAGGAATCTTATTTCATCCAGATATTTTGGATTTTGATATTGGTCTATTATGCTATAACATAGCATATGTGCGTACATATTGTATGTCCACATGGGGAAATTTTATTAAGAGTTTTATTTTAAATGGCTTATAGACACGATTGTCCATAAATTTAAGCTGCTAAAATCAATCAAAGATACATTTTAATTTGTGTGACCTGAATCTGTGTATCATATGTTTTAAACTTGTTGGTAGAAAGAAACTAAAAACATTTTATATGGTTGTGCTTAAGTTTACTGGTTAAACAAACTACACCATCTTAGATATTTAAGAGGTGATTTCAAATACATGATTCTTAAAATGTATAGAAGGCATTGGACCTTCTGGTAAATGTTTTCTTAAGTTGTTATCTAATGGTTGAAACGGTTTGCTAAGTATTCATGTAATATTGCTATTGTCAGCAAGCGATCTAGGACTTGCTCCCTCATTTCTCTATTCTAAGCCCAACTTGTTCTTTCATTTCTCTATTCTCTTCAAGGTAGGGAACTAATTCTATTATGAAGGAATCTGTAGGACGCACAATTTAATCTTTAGACCTTATAAGAGATGGCTAACATTTTTCTGTAATAGCATAGCCAAAATAAGAACTTAACTAATAATCTCATAGCTAGATTCACATCGCCATCAGCGAAGTATAGAGTAATAAAATAAAAAAAAAACCTCCCTTTCAGACCAAAGGGAAAGAAAGTTTTCAAGTGAGAATATAATTTTCCTCATGGGCATTGTCTACCTTAGAAAAACTACTACAGAACATGCCTGTGACTATAGACCTGTAGTTCAGGCCACCGAAGATTAGAGATGGGACTTGGGCACTCCCTTGACTTGCATCCTCTGGTCTGCTTTAACAGAAACCAGGAGGAAAAGAAAGCTCGGCATCAGAAGCAATGGGTGGCAGGCCTATTCATGGCTGATCTGTACGGTGATCTGCCCTCAAGGAGACCCAACAGGCCAGTCCACTGTAGTGGCTTTCAAAGTGGTAAGCCTGGGCTTCAGCAGAAGTCAGCTTGTGAAGAGCCCTGGCAGCTCTTCCAAGAGTTGGATCACTGGAAATGGATCTACCCTGGAGTTGAAGGATGCCCAGGTCAGAGCCACAGACCTTATTGGCACCAAGCTGAAAAGCCCTTCACTCAGCCCAACTTCCAAAGTGACCACTGCAGCTGAGGGGATGGCCAAGTAGTGTCAGCAACATTGAAGGCAGAACTGTCAATTTCTTGTTAGAGATGCCCCCTGCCTTTACCTGGCCAGCGCTCCTCCCAGGCCAGCCAAGTAATGAAAGTCAACAGAGTGCCTTCCCCTAGGAGGTTCACACCTCCCTTAGGATATACCCCATGTGGACAGATAGATAGGTCTGGGCCTCTTAACTTACAAGGCCTAAAGCCCACCAGATTATTATCAAGCCCCTTCTATCAGGTTCTGTTTGCCTCTCCATCAGAAAACTTAATTATAGCTTAGACAGCACCTTTCTTAGCTCCTCTAATAATGACTCTGTCCTTTGTTCTAGACCCTGTCTAGTGCACTTGGGCCTCATTCCTTTGTAATCATAACCTCTACTCTACCACCAAAGGCTCTACTCCCAACCTGTGTATACTGATGGTCCTCTTCCCCACTTAATGCTGTTTAATTGTTCAGACCTGGTTAAGGCCACTCTTAGGATCATTGGTTACTATCCTCACCCTGTCTTTTATGACCTTGTCTAAATATGAGCAGAGTCGGCAAACTTGGAAGGCTTCCATAGCCTTGGCAACTCATGACGACAGCCTAGGGTGGTTACTGGTGCCATAAACTAGAGTGTCAATTTGTTGGGTCAACAACAGGAGCCACTGTGCGCTTGCTCCTGATGTGGGATTTCTGTCCTTAATATACTGCATATTGCGATTTAATGCTATAACTAGTACTCAAACAGTATGTTTCACTTTGTGTTTCTATGTGGGTGCAAACTGTTGAAATATTTATATTAAATTGATCTTCTGTATATAAAGAGAATTGAAAATGAATCTTAATGTGAATGGAAAGGGAGAGGGAGCGGGAGAGGGGAGGGTTGCGGATGGGAGGGAAATTATGGGAAGGGGAAGCCATTGTAATGCATAAGCTGTATACTGGAAATTTATATTCATTAAATAAAAGTTAAAAAAATATTGCTACAGACACTGGTTTGTGTATTCCTGGTATTATCCACGGACTTAATTTTTTTGAATGTTTTTTTTTTCCAGGGAACATTTAATTTTAATTTCTCAATCCGAAACTTTGTGAAAGCCGCTGTGTTTGTGTTTTCTGGATATTAAAGATGGACTTTATTGTTTTGAATATTTTTATCAGGGAACATTTCATTTTGTAACGTTGAAACACTAATTGGTTCATCATGGGAACAACAGCTCTACACATTCGTATTTTCTAGGGAGAAAGCTAGAGGAACTGAGGCAAACAAACATGATATTTCTGATTGTCTAGATGACATTCTATGCACTTGCCTAACAAAAAGACTTTACTTTTCTCCAAAACCATTTTTACTGTGATTTTCTCGGTACACTGCATACAAACTCCACACCAGTTTGGCCGGATATGACTGGATGAAACCGGAAATATCCGGTTTTGTTTTGGCTAACTCAATAAGAAATATTGCTACAGTGTCTGTGTTTGTGTTTTCTGAATATTATCGATGGACTTTATTGTTTTGAATGTTTTTATCAGGGAACATTTAATTTTGTACCGTTGAAACACTAATTGGTTCATCATGGGGACACCAGCTCTACACATTCGTTTTTTTCTAGGGAGAAAGCTAGAGGAACTGCGACAAACATACATGATATTTCTGTTTGTATAGTTGACGTTTTATGCACTTGCCTAACGAAAAGACTTTGCTTTTCCCCAACACCATTTTTACTGTGATTTTCTCGGTCCATTGCATACAAATTCCACATTACTTTGTCCGGATATGACTCGATGAAACCGGAAATAACCGGGTTTTTCTGGTAACTAAATGCCAGATATTGCTACCGCCTCTGTGTTTGTGTTTTCTGGATATTATCAACGGACTTTATTGTTTTGAATGTTTTTTTATCAGGGAACATTTAATTTTGTACCGTTGAAACACTAATAGGTTCATAATGGCGACACCAGCTCTACACATTCGTATTATCTAGGGAGAAATCTAGAGGAACTGTGGCAAAAACATGATATTTCTGTTTGTATAGATAACATTTTATGCGCTTGCCTAACGAAAAGACTTTTCTTTTATCCAAAACCATTGTTACTGTGATTTTCTCGGTCCCTTGCATGCGAATTCCATACCACTTTGTCCGGATATGTATGGATGAAACTGGAAATATCCGGTTTTCTTTTGCCTAACTCAATCCCAGATATTGCTACAGCCTCTGTGTTTGTGTATTCCTGATATTATCCACGGACTTTATTTTTTTGAATGTTTTTTGTCAGGGACCATTTAATTTTGTCCTTGGAAACACTAATTGATTCCACATGGAGACACCAGCTCTACACATTCGTATTTTCTAGGGAGAAAGCCAGGCCAGGGGACCTGCTCCAAACCAACATGATATTTCTATTTGTATAGATGACATTTTATGCACTTGTAAAACAAAAAGACTTTGCTTTTCTCCAAAACCATTTTTACTGTGATTTTCTTGGTCCCTTGCATACGGATTCCACAAAAGTTTTTCCGGATATGACTGGATGAAAGTGGAAATATCCAGTTTTCTTTTGGCTAACTCAATCCCAGATATAGCTACAGCATCTGTGTTTGTGATTTCCGGATATTATCGATGGACTTAAAGGTTTTGAATGATTTTATCAGGGAATATTTAATTTTACACAGTAGCAATTCTAATTGTTTTCACATGGAGACACCTGCTCAACACATTCGTATTTTCTAGGGAGAAAGCTAGAGGAACTGCGGCAAACAAACGTGATATTTCTATTTGTATCAATGATATTTTATGCACTGTCCTAAAGAAAAGACTCTGCTTTTCTTCAAAACCATTTTTATTCTGATTTTCTCGGTCCATTGCATATGAATCCCACACTTCTTTGTACGGATGTGACTGAATGAAACTAGAAATATGTGGTTGTGTTTTGGCTAACTCAATCCCAGATATTGCTACAGCCACTGTGTTTCTGTGTTCCGGATATTATCAATGGCCTTTATTGTTATCAATGTTTTTTATCACGGGAACACTTGATTTTGTGCTGGGAAACACTAGTTAGTTCCACATGAGACACCAGCTCTACACACTCGTATTTCTAGGAAGAAATGTAGAGGAAATGTGGCAAACAAACATGATATTTCTGTTTGTATAGATGACATTTTATGCACTTGCCTAACGAAAAGACTTTGCTTTTCTCCAAAACCATTTTTACTGTAATTTTCTCAGTCCATTGCATACGAATTCCACACCACTTTGTAGGGATATGACTGGATGAAACCAGATATATCTGGTTGCGTTTTGGCTAACTCAATCCGAAATATTGCTACAGACTCTCTGTTTGTGTATTCCTGATATTATCCACAGATTTTATTGTTTTTAATGTTTTTTTATCAGGGAACATTTAATTTTGTGCTGCAAAACACTAATTGTTTCCACATGCAGACACCAGCTCTACACATTCGTTTTTTCTAGGGAGAAATCTAGAGGAACTGCGGCAAACAAACATGATATTTCTGTTTGTATAGATGACATTTTATGCACTTGCCTAACGAAAAGACTTTGCTTTTCTCCAAAACCATTTTTACTGTGATTTCCTGGTCCCTTGCTTACGAATTCCACACCAGTTTGTTACGGATATGACTTGATGAAACTGGAAATATCCGGTTTTCTTTCGGCTAACTCAATCCCAGATATTGCTACAGCCTCTGTGTTTGTGTTTTCTGGATATTATCGATGGGTTTCATTGTTTTGAATATTTTTGTCAGGAAACATTTAATTTTGTACCGTAGAAACACTAATTGGTTCATCATGGGGACTCCAGCACTACACACTCGTCTTTTCTAGGGAGAAAGCTAGAGGAACTGTGGCAAACAAACATGATATTTCTGTTTGTATACATGACATTTTATGCACTTGCCTAACGAAGAGACGTTGCTTTTCTCCCAAACCATTTTTACTGTGATTTTCTCGTTCCATCACATACGAATTTCGACACCAGCTGGTCCGAATATGACTAGATGAATCCAGAAATATCCGTTTTTTTGGGGGGTAACTCAATCCCAGATATTGCTACAGCCTCTGTGTTTATTTTTTTTCACATATTATCGAAAGTCTTATTGTTGGAATTTTTTTTTTCAGAGAACATTTAATTTTGTGCTTGGAATCACTAATTGGTGCCACATGGAGACACCAGCTCCTCACATCCATATTTTCTAGGGAGAAAGCTAGAGGAATCGCGGGAAACAAACATGATATTTCTGTATGTATCGATGACATTTTATGCACTTGCCTAACGAAAAGACTTTGCTTTTCTCCAAAACAATTGTACTGTGATTTTCTCGCTCCATTGCATACGAATTCCACACCAGTTGGTCTGATAATGACTAGATGAAACCGGAAATATCTGGTTTTGTTTTGGCTAACTCAATCCCAGATATTGCTATAGCCTCTTTGTTTGTGTTTTCTGGATAATATCAATGGACTTTATTTTTTTGAATGTTTTTTATCAGGGAACATTTTATTTCAGCTTGGATACTGTAATTGGTTCCACATAAAGACACCAGCTCTACACATTCGGATTTTCTAGGGAGAAAGCTAGATGAACTGCGGCAAACAAACATGATATTTCTGTTTGTATAGATGATATTTTAGGCTCTTGCCTAATGAAAAAACTGCTTTTCTCCAAAACCATTTTTACTCTGATTTTCTCAGTTCATTGCATTCGAATTCCACACCAGTTTGTCCGAATATGACTGGATGAAACCAGAAATATCAGGTTGTGTTTTGGCTAACTCAATCCGAAATATTGTGAAAGCCTCTGTGTTTGTGTTTTCTGGATATTATCGATGGACGTTATTGTTTTGAATGTTTTTATCAGGGAACATTTAATTTTGCACCGTTGAAACACTAATTGGTTCATCATGGGAACACCAGCTCTACACATTCCTATTTTCTAGGGAGAAAGCTAGAGGAACTGGGGCAAACAAACATGAACTTCTGTTTGTATAGATGACATTTTATGCACTTGCCAAAAGAAAAGAAATTGCTTTTCTCCAAACCATTTTTACTGTGATTTTCTCGGTCCATTGCATACAAATTACACACCAGTTTGTCCGGATATGACTGGATGAAACCAGAAATATCTGGTTGTATTTTCGCTAACTCAATCCCAGATATTGCTACAGCCTCTCTGTTTGTGTTTTCCGGATATTATCAGTGGACTTTATTGTTTTGAATGTTATTTATCCTGGACCATTTTATTTTGAACTTGGATACAGTAATTGGTCCCACATGGAGACACCAGCTCTACATATTTGTATTTTCTATGGAGAAAGCTAGAGGAACTGCGGCAAACAAACATGATGTTTCGGTTTGTATAGATGATATTTTATTCACTTGCCCAAAGAAAGATTTTGCTTTTCTCCAAAACCATTTTTGCTGTGAATTTCTCTGTCCATGGCATACGAATTCCACATTACTTTGTCCGGATATGACTGCATGAAACCGGAAAGATCTGGTTTTGTTTTCGCTAACTCAATCCCAGATATTGCTACAGACTCTGTGTTTGTGTATTCCGGATATTATCCACAGACTTTCTGTTTTGAGTGTTTTTATCAGGGAACGTTAAATTTTGTACCGTTGAAACATTAATTGGTACATCATGCGGACATCAGTCTACACATTCGTATTTTCTAGGGAGAAAGCTAGAGGAACTGCGACAAACAAACATGATATTTCTGTTTTTATCGATGTCATTATGCACTTGCCTAAGGAAAAGACTTTGCTTTTCTCCAAAACCATTTTACTGTGATTTTCTCGGTACACTGCATACGAATTCCACACCACGTTGTCCGGATATGACTGGATGAAACCAGAAATATCCGGTTGTGTTTTGGCTAACTCAATCCGAAATATTGTGAAAGCCTCTGTGTTTGTGTTTTATGGAAACTATCCACAGACTTTATTGTTTTCAATTTTTTTATCAGGAAACATTTAGTTTTGTACCGTTGAAACACTAATTGTTTCATCATGTGGACACCAGCTCCACACATTCGTATTTTCTAGGGAGAAAGATAGAGGAACTGTGGCAAACAAACATGGTATTTCTGTTTGTATTGATGACATTTTATGCACTTGCCTAACGAAAAGACTTTGCTTTTCTCCAAAACAATTTTTACTGTGATTTTCTCGGTCCATTGCATACGAACACCACAACAGTTTTTCCGGATATGTCTGGATGAAAACAGAAATATCCGGTTGTGTTTTGGCTAACTCAATCCGAAATATTTTGAAAGCCACTGTGTTTGTGTTTTCTGGATATTATCAATGCACTTTATTGTTTTGAATGTTTTTTTATCAGGGAACATTTAATTTTGAGCTTGAAAACACTAATTGGTTCATCATGGAGACACCAGCTCTACACATTCGTATTTTCTACGGAGAAAGCTAGAGGAACTGCGGCAAACAAACATGATATTTCTGTTTGTATCGATGACATTTTATGCACTTGCCTAACGAAAAGACTTTGCTTTTCTCCAAAACCATTTGTACTGTGATTTTCTCGGTCCATTGCATAGGAATTCCACACCACTTTGTCCGGATATGACTGGATGAAACCGGAAATATCCGGTTGTGTTTTGGCTAACTCAATCCCAGATATTGTTACAGTCTCTGTGTTTGTGTATTCCTGATATTATACACGGACTTTATTGTTTTCAAAGTTTTTTTATCGGGGAACATTTAATTTTGAGCTTGGACACAGTAATTGTTTCCACATGGAGACACCAGCTCTATATATTCGTATTTTCTAGGGAGAATGCTAGTGGAACTGCGGCAAACAAACATGATATTTCTGTTTGCATAGATGACATTTTATGCACTTGCCTAACGAATAGACTTTGCTTTTCTCTAAAACCATTTTTACTGTGATTTTCTCAGTCCATTGCATATGAATTCCATACCAGTTTTTCCAGATAAGACTGGATGAAACCAGAAATATCCGGTTGTGTTTTGGCTAACTCAATCGGAAATATTGCTACAGCCTCTGTGTTTGTGTTTTCTGGATATTATCGATGGACTTTATTTTTTTGCATGTATTTATCAGGGAACATTTAATTTTGTACCGTAGAAACACTAATTGGTTCATCATGGGGACACCAGCTCTACACATTCCTATTTTCTACGTAGAAATCTAGAGGAACTTCGGCAAACAAACATCATATTTCTGTATGTCTAGATGACATTTTATTCACATGCCTAATGAAAAGACTTTGCTTTTCTCCAAAACCATTTTTACTGTGATTTTCTTGGTCCATTGCATAGGAATTCCACACCAGTTTTTCCGGATATGACTGGATGAAACCGGAAATATCTGGTTGTGTTTTCGCTAACTCAATCCCAGATATTGCTACAGCGTCTGTGTTTGTGTTTTCCAGATATTATCAATGGACTTTATTGTTTTGAATGTTTTTTTTTTATCGGGGACCATTTTATTTTGAGCTTGGATACAGTAATTGGTTCCACATGGAGACACCAGCAAAACATATTCGTATTTTCTAGGGAGAGAGATAGAGGAACTGCGGCAAACAAACATGATGTTTCTGTTTGTATCGATGACATTTTATGCACTTACCTAAAGAAAAGACTTTGCTTTGCTCCAAAACCATTTTATCTGTGATTTTCTCGGTCCATTGCATACGAATTCCACACCAATTTGTGCAGATATGACTGGATGAATCCAGAAATATCCGGTTGTGTTTTGGTTATCTCAATCCAAAATATTGTGAAATCCTCTGTGTTTGTGTTTTCTGGATATTATCGATGGACTTTATTCTTTTGAATGCATTTCATCAGGGAGCATTTCATTTTATGCGGTTAAAACACTAATTGGTTCATCATGGGGACACCAGCTCTACACATTCGTATTTTCTAGGGAGAAAGCTAGAGGAACTGCCACAAACAAACATGATATTTCTGTTTGTCTAGATGACATTTTATGCACTTGCCTAATGAAGAGACTTTGCTTTTCTCCAAAACCATTTTTACTGTGATTGAATCGGTCCATTGCATATGAATTCCACACCACTTTGTCCGGGTATGACTGCATGAAACCAGAAATATCTGGTTGTGTTTTGGCTACCTCAATCCGAAATATTGTGAAAGCCTCTGTGTTTGTGTTTTCTGGATATTATCAATGGACTTTATTGTTTTGAATGTTTTTATCAGGGAACATTTTTATTTTGAACTTGGAAACACTAATTGGTTCATCATGGGGACACCAGCTCTACACACTCATATTTTCTAGGGTGAAAGCTAGAGGAACTGTGGTAAACATTTTATTTCTGTTTGTATAGATGACATTTTATGCACTTGCCTAACGTAAACACTTTGCTTTTCTCCAAAACCATTTTTACTGTGATTTTCTCGGTCCATTGCATACGAATTCCACACCACTTTGTCCGGATATGACTGCATGAAACCGGAAATACCCGGTTTTGTTTTGCCTAACTCAATGCCAGATATTGCTACAGCCTCTGTGTTTGTGTATTCATGATATTATGCACAGACTTTATTGTTTTCAATGTTTTTTTATCAGGGAACATTTAATTTTGTACCGTTGAAACACTAATTGGTTCATAATGGGAACACAAACTCTACACATTCATATTTTCTAGGGATAAATCTAGAGGAACTGTCGCAAACAAACAAGATATTTCTGTTTGTATAGATAACATTTTATGCACTTGCCTAACAAAAAGACTTTGCTTTTCTCCAAAACCATTTGTACTGTGATTTTCTTGGTCCATTGCATACGAATTCCACACCAGTTTGTCCGGATATGACTGGATGCAACCAGAAATATCTGGTAGTGTTTTGGCTAACTCAATCAAAATATTGCTACAAAAACTGAGGTAACAAGAACAAGTAAGACACTATGACGCCCCCAAATGAAAAAGACACCCCAATTCAAGATTATGAAATGATCACATCGAATAAATGCAAGAAGCAGATCTCAAAAAATTGATAAGAACATTATGAAGTTCTCAAAAACAAATTCTTGAACTACAGAAATCCCTAATGGACAAGATAGAAAATTTCTCTCGTGAAAATGAAATATTAAAGAGGAATCACAATGAAATGAAACAACTAGTGGAACAAGAAACGGTGATAGTGACGAGAAATCATAATGAAATGAAGAATTCAATAGATCCAATGACAAACACATTAGAGAGCCTTAAAAACAGAATGGGCGAAGCAGAAGAGAGAATATCAGACTTAGAAGACAGAGAACAGGAAAGGAAACAGGCAAACAAAAGAAAAGAAGAAGAAATCAGAAATCTAAAAAATATTGTCGGGAATCTACAGGATACTATTAAAAAACCCAACATTCGGGTTCTAGGAGTTCCTGTAGGCATGGAGAGGGAGAAAGGATTAGAAGGCCTTTTCAGTGAGATACTAGCAGAAAATTCTCCAGGTTTGGAGAAGGACAGAGACATCCTAGTACAGGAAGCTCATAGAACCCCTAATAATCATGACCAAAAGAGATCCTCACCACGACATGTTTTAATCAAACTCACCACAATGAAACATAAAGAAAAGATTCTAAAAGGTGCAAGAGAGAAACGTCAGATTACTCTCAGAGGATCTCCAATTAGACTCACAGCAGACTTCTCAGCAGAAACCCTACAAGCTAGAAGGGAATGGAGAGACATAGCCCAGGTACTAAGAGAGAAAAACTGCCAGCCCAGAATATTATATCCTGCAAAGCTCTCATTTGTGAATGAAGGTGAAATTAAGACTTTTCATAGCAAACAGAAACTGAAAGAATTCGTTGCCACTCATCCTGCCCTGCAAAAGATGCTTAAAGATGTGTTACACACAGAAATACAGAAACATGGTCACCAATATGAAAGAAGGTAAAGGAAGGAAACCTCACAGCAAAAGATCACAGGAAGCTCAATTTCTCTTTGACATAGAATTAAACTCTGATGCTCTGTTAGAGCAAAGTGTTAAAGTAATCTATTATGTTCTCTTGATGTCTGTTAAATTCTAATTGTTCAAAAACAGCTGAATTTTTACTAAGAGCTATGGGTTATTGAAATATGTGCTTATTTTCAAAGATTTGAATAATCACCTTGTAACAATGATCAAATTTGGTCTATGTTATGTCATGATTTTAAGGAATCTTATTTCAACCAGATATTTTGGATTTTGATATTGGTCTATTATGCTATAACATAGCATATGTGCGTACATATTATATGTCCACATGGGGAAATTTTATTAAGAGTTTTATTTTAAATGGCTTATAGACACGATTGTCCATAAATTTAAGCTGCTAAATTCAATCAAAGATACATTTTAATTTGTGTGACCTGAATCTGTGTATCATATGTTTTAAACTTGTTGGTAGAAAGAAACTAAAAACATTTTATATGGTTGTGCTTAAGTTTACTGGTTAAACAAATTACACCATCTTAGATATTTAAGAGGTGATTTCAAATACATGATTCTTAAAATGTATAGAAGGCATTGGACCTTCTGGTAAATGTTTTCTTAAGTTGTTATCTAATGGTTGAAACGGTTTGCTAAGTATTCATGTAATATTGCTATTGTCAGCAAGCGATCTAAGACTTGCTCCCTCATTTCTCTATTCTAAGCCGAACTTGTTCTTTCATTTCTCTATTCTCTTCAAGGTAGGGAACTGATTCTATTATGAAGGAATCTGTAGGACGCACAATTTAATCTTTAGACCTTATAAGAGATGGCTAACATTTTTCTGTAATAGCATAGCCAAAATAAGAACTTAACTAATAATCTCATAGCTAGATTCACATCGCCATCAGCGAAGTATAGAGTAATAAAATAAAAAAAAAACCTCCCTTTCAGACCAAAGGGAAAGAAAGTTTTCAAGTGAGAATATAATTTTCCTCATGGGCATTGTCTACCTTAGAAAAACTACTACAGAACATGCCTGTGACTATAGACCTGTAGTTCAGGCCACTGAAGATTAGAGATGGGACTTGGGCACTCCCTTGACTTGCATCCTCTGGTCTGCTTTAACAGAAACCAGGAGGAAAAGAAAGCTCGGCATCAGAAGCAATGGGTGGCAGGCCTATTCATGGCTGATCTGTACGGTGATCTGCCCTCAAGGAGACCCAACAGGCCAGTCCACTGTAGTGGCTTTCAAAGTGGTAAGCCTGGGCTTCAGCAGAAGTCAGCTTGTGAAGAGCACTGGCAGCTCTTCCAAGAGTTGGATCACTGGAAATGGATCTACCCTGGAGTTGAAGGATGCCCAGGTCAGAGCCACAGACCTTATTGGCACCAAGCTGAAAAGCCCTTCACTCAGCCCAACTTCCAAAGTGACCACTGCAGCTGAGGGGATGGCCAAGTAGTGTCAGCAACATTGAAGGCAGAACTGTCAATTTCTTGTTAGAGATGCCCCCTGCCTTTACCTGGCCAGTGCTCCTCCCAGGCCAGCCAAGTAATGAAAGTCAACAGAGTGCCTTCCCCTAGGAGGTTCACACCTCCCTTAGGATACACCCCATGTGAACAGATAGATAGGTCTGGGCCTCTTAACTTACAAGGCCTAAAGCCCACCAGATTATTATCAAGCCCCTTCTATCAGGTTCTGTTTGCCTCTCCATCAGAAAACTTAATTATAGCTTAGACAGCACCTTTCTTAGCTCCTCTAATAATGACTCTGTCCTTTGTTCTAGACCCTGTCTAGTGCACTTGGGCCTCATTCCTTTGTAATCATAACCTCTACTCTACCACCAATGGCTCTACTCCCAACCTGTGTGTACTGATGGTCCTCTTCCCCACTTAATGCTGTTTAATTGTTCAGACCTGGTTAAGGCCACTCTTAGGATCATTGGTTACTATTATCACCCTGTCTTTTATGACCTTGTCTAAATATGAGCAGAGTCGGCAAACTTGGAAGGCTTCCATAGCCTTGGCAACTCAAGACGACAGCCTAGGGTGGTTACTGGTGCCATAAACTAGAGTGTCAATTTTTTGGGTCAACAACAGGAGCCACTGTGCGCTTGCTCCTGATGTGGGATTTCTGTCCTTAATATACTGTACATTTTGATTTAATGCTATAACTAATACTCAAAGAGTATGTTTCACTTTGTGTTTCTATGTGGGTGCAAACTGTTGAAATCTTTATACTAAATTGATCTTCTGTATATGAAGAGAATTGAAAATGAATCTTAATGTGAATGGAAAGGGAAGGGAGCGGGAGAGGGGAGGGTTGCGGATGGGAGGGAAATTATGGGAAGGGGAAGCCATTGTAATGCATAAGCTGTACACTGGAAATTTATATTCATTAAATAAAAGTTAAAAAAAAAGAAATATTGCTATAGCCTGTGTGTTTCTGTATTCCTGATATTATCCACGGACTTTAGTTTTTTGAATGTTTTTTTTTCAGGGAACATTTAATTTTGTGCTTGAAAACACTAATTGATTCCACATGGAGACACCAGCTCTACACATTCCTATTTTCTAGAGAGAAAGCTAGAGGAACTGCGGCAAACAAACATGATATTTCTGTTTGTATAGAAGACATTTTATGCACTTGCCTAACGTAAAGACTTTGCTTTTCTCCAAAACCATTTTATTGTGATTTTCTCAGTCCATTAAATATGAATTCCACACCACTTTGTCCGGATATGACTGGATGAAACGAGAAATATCTGGTTGTGTTTTGGCTAACTCAATCCCAAATATTGCTACAGCCTCTGTGTTTGTGTATTCCTGATATTATCCATGGACTTTTTTTTTAATGTTTTTTATCAGGGAACATTTAATTTTGTACCGTTGAAACACTAATTGATACATCATGTGGACACCAGCTCTACACATTCATATTTTCTAGGGAGAAAGCTAGAGGAGCTGCGGCAAACAAACATGATATTTCTATTTTTATAGATCACAATTTACGCAAATTCCTAATGAAAAGACTTTGCTTTTCTCCAAAACCATTTTTACTGTGATTTTCTCGGTCCATTGCATACGAATTCCACACCACTTTGTCCGGATATGACTGGATGAAACCAGAAATATCTGGTTGGGTTTTGGATAATTCAAATCGAAATATTGCTACAACCTTTGTGTTTGTGTTTGTCTTTTCATTAGGCAAGTGCATAAAATGTCATCTATACAAACAGAAATATCATGTGTGTTTGCCACAGTTCCTCTAGCTTTCTCCCTAGAAAATACGAATATGTAGAGCTGGTGTCTCCATGTGGAACCAATTACTGTATCCAAGCTCAAAATAAAATGTTACCCGATAAAAAACATTCAAAACAATAAAGTCCATTGATAGTATCCAGAAACCACAAACACAGAGGCTGTAGCAATATCTAGGATTGAGTTACCCAAAACAAAACTGGATATTTCTGGTTGCATCCAATCATATCCAGACAAAGTGGTGTGGAATTCATATGCAATGGACCAAGAAAATCACAGTAAAAATGATATTGGAGAAAACCAAAGTCTTTTCGGTAGACAAGTGCATAAAATGTCAGTTATGCAAACAGAAATATCATGTTTGTTTGCAGCAGTTCCTCTTGCGTTTTCCCTAGAAAATACGGATGTGTAGAACTGGTGTCTCCATGTGGGACCAATTAGTGTTTCCCAGCACAAAATTAAATGTTCTCAATAAAAAAATAATTCAAAACAATAAAGTCCATCGATAATATCCGAAAAACACAAACACACAGGCTGTAGCAATATCTGAGATTGAGTTAGCCAAAACAAAACCAGATATTTCCGGCTTCATCCAGTCATATTTGGACCAACTTGTGTGGAATTCGTATGCAGTGGACTGAGAAAATCACAGTAAAAATGATTTTGGAGAAAAGCAGTCTTTTCGTTAGGCAAGTGCATAAAATGTCATCGAGACAAACAGAAATATCATGTTTGTTTGCCGCAGTTCCTCTACCTTTCTAACAAGGAAATACGAATATGTTCAGCAGGTGTCTCCATGTGGAACCAGTTACTGTATCCAAGCTCAAAATAAAATGTTCCCCGAAAAAAACATTCAAACTAATAAAGTCCATCGATAATATCGAGAAAACACAAACACAGAGGCTTTCACAATATTTCGGATTGAGTTAGCCAAAACAAAACCGGATATTTCTGGTTTCATCCAGTCACATCCGGACAAAGTGGTGTGGAATTCGTATGCAATGGACCGAGAAAATCACAGTAAAAATGATTTTGGAAAAAAGCAAAGTCTTTTCAGTAGGCAAGTGCATAAAATGTCATCTATACAAACAGAAATATCATGTTTGTTTGCCGCAGTTCCTCTAGCTTTCTCCCTAGAAAATATGAATGTGTAGAGCTGCTGTCCACAAGATGAACCAATTTGTTTTTCTACGGTACAAAGTTAAATGATCCCTGATAAAGCATTCAAAACAATAAAGTCTATCGATAATATCCAGAAAACACAAACACAGAAACTTTCACAATATTTCGCATTGAGTTATCCAAAGGACAACTGGATATTTCTGGTTTCATCCAGTCATATCCGTACACACTGGTGTGGAATTCGCATGCAATGGACCGAGAAAATCACAATAAAAATGGTTTTGGAGAAAAGCAAAGTCATTTTTTTAGGCAAGTGCATAAGATGTCATCTATACAAACAGAAATATCATGTTTGTTTGCCACAGTTCCTCTAGCTTTCTCCCTAGAAAATAGGAATGTGTAGAGCTGGTGTCCCCATGATGAACCAATTAGTGTTTCTACGGTACAAAGTTAAATGATCCCTGATAAAAACATTCAAAACAATAAAGTCTGTCGATAACATCCAGAAAACACAAACACAGAGGCTTTCACAATAGTTCGCATTGCGTTAGCCAAAGATCAACCGGATATTTCTGTTTTCATCCAGTCATATCCGGACAAAGTGGTGTGGAATTCATATGCAATGGACCGAGAAAATCACAGTACAAATGGTTTTGGAGAAAAGCAAAGTCTTTTCGTTAGACACGTGCATAAAATATCATCGATACTAACATAAATATCATGTTTGTTTGCGGCAGTTCCTCTAGCTTTCTCCCTTGAAAATACAAATATGTAGAGCTGGTGTCTCCATGTGGAACCAGTTAGTGTATCTAAGTACAAAATTAAATGTTCCCTGAAAAAAAAAACATTCAAAGCAATAAAGTCCATGGATAATATAAGGAATACACAAACACAGAGTCTGTAGCAATATCTGGGATTGAGTTAGCCAAAACAAAACCGGATATTTCCGGTTTCATCCAGTCATATCCGGACAAGCTGGTATGGAATTTGTATGCAATGGACCGAGAAAATCACAGTAAAAATGGTTTTGGAGAGAAGGAAAGTCTTTTTGTTAGGCAAGTGCATAAAATGTCATCGATACAAACAGAAATATCATGTTTGCTGCAGCTCCTCTAGCTTTCTCCCTAGAAAATACGAATGTGTAGAGCTGGTGTCCCCATGATGAACCAATTAGTGTTTCTGCGGTACAAAATGAAATGTTCCCTGATAAAAACATTCCTAACAATAAAGTCCATCGATAATATCCAGAAAACACACACGCAGGGTCTTTCAAAATATTTCAGATTGAGTTAGCCAAACACAACCAGATATTTCTGGTTTCATCAGTCATATTCGAAAAAAGTGGTGTGGAATTCGTATGCAGTGAGCCGAGAAAATCACATTAAAAATGGTTTTGGAGAAAAGGAACATCTTTTCGTTAGGCAAGTGCATAAAATGTCATCGATACAAACAGAAATATCATGTTTGTTTTCCGCAGTTCCTCTAGCTTTCTCGCTAGAAAATACGAATGTGAGGAGCTGGTGTCCCCATGATGAACCAATTAGTGTTTCAATGGTACAAAATTAAATGTTCCCTGAGAAAAAACATTCAAAACAATAAAGTCCGTGGATAATATCCAGAAAACACAAACACAGAGTCTGTAGCAATATTTCGGATTGAGTTAGCCAAAACACAACTGGATATTTCTGGTTTCATCCAGTCATATCTGGACAAAGTGGTGTGGAATTCGTATGCAATATACCGAGAAAATAACCGTACAAATGGTTTTGGAGTAAAGGAAAGTCTTTTCGTTATGCAAGTGCATAAAATGTCATCTAGACAAACGGAAATATCATGTTTGTTTGCCGGAGTTCTCCAGCTTTCTCCCTAGAAAATACGAATGTGTAGAGCTGATGTCTCCATGGGGAACGAATTAGGGTTTCCAAGCACAAAATTAAATATTCTATGAAAAAATAAACATTCAAAAAACTTTTTATTTTGAGCTTGGATACCGTAATAGGTTCCACATGGAGACTCCAGCTCTACAAATTCGAATTTTGTAGGGAGAAAGCTAGAGGACCTGCTCCAAACAAACATGATATTTCTGTTTGCATAGATGACATTTTATGCACTTGCCTAACAAAAATACATTGATTTTCTCCAAACCATTTTTACTGTGATTTTCTCAGTATATTGCATATGAATTACACACCACTTTGTCCGGATATCACTGGATGCAACCAGAAATATCTGGTTGTGTTTTGGCTAGCTAATCCGAAATATTGCTGCAGCCTCTGAGTTTCTGTTTTCAGGATATTATCGATGGACTTTATTGTTTTGAATGTTTTTATCAAGGAACATTTATTTTGGTACCGTAGAAACACTAATTGGTTCCTCATGGCGACACCAGCTCTACACATTCATATTTTCAAGGGAGAAAGCTAGAGGAACTGCGGCAAACAAACATGATATTTCTGTTTGTATCGATGACATTTTATGCACTTGCCTATCGAAAAGACTTTGCTTTTCTCCATAACCATTTTTAATGTTATTTTCTCGGTCCATTGCATATGAATTCCACACCAGTTTGTCAGGATATGACTGGATGAAACCGGAAATATCCGGTTTTGTTTTGGCTAACTCAATCCCAGATATTGCTACAGCTTGTGTGTTTGTGTTTTCTTGATATTATCAATGGATTTTATTGTTTTGAATGTTTTTTTTTTAATCGGGGAACATTTTATTCTGAGCTTAGATACAGTAATTGGTTCCTCATGGAGACTCCAGCTCTACACAATTGTAATTTTTTTTGTAAACTTTTATTTAATGCATATAAATTTCCACAGTACAGCTCATGGGTTACAATGGATTCCATCTCCCAAAACTTCCCTCCCAACCACAACCCTCCCCTTTCTTGCTCCGTCTCCCCTTCCAATCACATCATGATTCATTTTCAATTCTCTTTGTATACAAAAGATCCGTTTAGTATAAATTAGGTAACGATTTCAACAGTTTGCCCTCATATAGCAACACAAAGTGAAAAAAAATACTGTTGGAGTACTAGTTATAGCATTCAATAAGGGTGTACAGCACATTAAAGGCAGAGATCCTACATAATATTTGTTTAAAAATTAATTAATTTTCTATGCCATTTCCAATTTAACACCAGGTTTTTTTTTTCATTTCCAATTATCTTTATATACAGAAGATCAATTCAGCATATAATTAGTAAAGATCTCATCAGTTTGTACCCATGCAGAAACACAAAGTGTAAAACTACTGTTTCAGTACTAGTTATAGCATCACTGCACATTAGACAACACATTAAGGACAGATCCCACATGGGATGTAAGTACACAGTGATTCCTGTTGCTGACTTAACAATTTGACACTCTTGTTCATGGCATCAGTAATTGCATTCGTAATATCTACGGAGAAACCTATAGGAACTGGGGCAAACAAACATGATATTTCTGTTTCTATAGCTGACATTTTATGCACTTGCCTAACGAAAATACTTGCTTTTCTCCAAAACCATTTGTACTGTGATTTTCTCGGTCCATTGCATACGAATTCCACACCAGTTTATCCGGATATGACTGGATGCAACCAGAAATATCTGGTTGTGTTTTGGCTAACTCAATCCGAAATATTGCTAGAGCCTCTGTGTTTGTGTATTCCTGATATTATCCACAGACTTTATTGTTTTGAATGTTTTTATCAGGGAACATTTATTTTGTACCGTTGAAACACTAATTGTTTCATAATGGGGACAACAGCTCTACACATTCGTATTTTCTAGTGAGAAAGCTAGATGAATTGCGGCAAACATGCTATTTCTGTTTCTATAGATGACAATTTACGCACTTGCCAAACGAAAAGACTTTGCTTTTCTCCAACCCATTTTTACTGTGATTATCTCGGTCCATTGCATACGAATTCAACACAACTTTGTCCGGATATGACTGGATGAAACCGGCAATATCCAGTTCTGTTTTGGCTAACTCAATCCAAAATATTGCTACAGCCTCTGTGTTTGTGTTTTCAGGATATTATTGATGGACTTTATTGTTTTGAATGTTTTTAGCAGGAAATATTTAATTTTATACCGTAGAAACACTAATTGGTTCATCATGGAGACACCAGCTCTACACATTCGTATTTTCTAGGGAGAAAGCTAGAGGAACTGCGGCAAACAAACATGATATTTCTGTTTGTGTACATGACATTTTATGCACTTGCCTAACGAAAAGCCTTTGCTTTTCTCCAAAACCATTTGTACTGTGATTTTCTCAGTCCATTGCATATGAATTCCACACCAGTTTGTCCGGAAATCACTGGATGAAACAGGAAATATCTCGTTTTGTTTTGGCTAACTCAATCCCAGATATTGCTACAGCATCTGTGTTTGTATATTCCTGATATTATCCATGGACTTTACTGTTTTGAATGTTTTTTATCAGGGAACATTTAATTTTGTTCTAGCAAACTCTAATTGGTTCCACATGGAGACACCAGCTCCACATATTTGTATTTTCTAGGGAGAAATCTAGAGGAACTGCGGCAAACAAACATGATATTTCAGTTTGTATCGATCATATTTGATCTACTTTCCTAACGAAAAGACTTTGCTTTTCCCCAAAACCATTTTTACTGTGATTTTCTCGGTCCGTTGCATACGAATTCCATACCACTTTGTCCGGACATGACTGGATGAAACCGGAAATATCTGGTTTTTTTTGGCTAACTCAATCCAAAATATCGCTACAGCCTCTGTGTTTGTGTATTCCTGATAATATCCACACACTTTATTATTTTGAATAATTTTTATCAGAGAACATTTAATTTTGTGCTTGCAAATTCTAATTGCTTCCACATGGAGACACCAGCTCAACATATTTATATTTTCTAGGGCGAAATGTAGAGGAACTGCAGCAAACATGATATTTCAGTTTGTATCCATGATACTTTATCTACTTGCCTAATAAAAAGACTTTACTTTTCTCCAAAACCATTTTTACTGTGATTTTCTCGTTCCATTGCATACGAATTCCACACCAGTTTGTCCGGATATGACTGGATGAAACTGGAAATATCCGGTTTTGTTTTGGCTAACTCAATCCGAAATATTGTGAAAGCCTCTGTGTTTGTGTTTTCTGGATATTATCGATGGACTTTATTGTTTTGAAGGTTTTTATCAGGGAATATTTCATTTTGTACCATTGAAACACTAATTGGTTCATCATGGGGACACCAGCTCTACACATTCGTATTTTCTACGGAGAAAGCTAGAGGAACTGCGGCAAACAAACATGACATTTCTGTTTGTCCAGATGACATTTTATGCACTTGCCTATCGAAAAGACTTTGCTTTTCTCCAACCCATTTTTACTGTGATTTTCTCGGTCCATTGCATACGAATTTCACACCAGTTTGTCCGGATATGACTGGATGAAACCGGAAATATCCAGTTGTGTTTTGGCTAACTCAATCCTAAATATTGCTACAGCCTCCGTGTTTGTATTTTAAGGATATTATCCACGGACTTTATTGGTTTGAATGTTTTTATCAGGGAACATTTAATTTTGTACCTTAGAAACACTAATTGGTTCATCATGGGGACACCAGCTCTTCACATTCGTATTGTCCAGGGAGAAAGCTAGAGGAACTGCGGCAAACAAACATGATATTTCTGTTTGTATAGATAACATTTTATGCAATTTCCTAACGAAAATACCTTGCTTTTCTCCAAAACCATTTTTACTGTGATTTTCTTGGTCCATTGCATACGAATTCCACACCACTTTGTACGTATATGACTGGATGAAACTGGAAATATCTGGTTGTGTTTTGGCTACTCAATCCCAGATATTGATACAGCCTCTGTGTTCGTGTTTCGGGATATAAACCACGGACTTTATTGTTTTGAATGTTTTTTTTTGTTCACGGAACATTTAAATTTGTGCCTGGAATCTCTAATTGGTTCCATATGGAGACACCAGCTCTACACATTCGTATTTTCTACAGAAAAGTTAGAGGAACTTCAGCAAACAAACATGATATTTCTGTTTGTATAGATGACATTTTATGCACTTGCCTAATGAAAAGACTTTGCTTTTCTCCAAAACCATTTTTATTGTGATTTTCTCGGTCCACTGCATATGAATTCCACACCAGGTTGTCCTGATATGACTGGATGAAACCAGAAATATCCGGTATTGCTTTGGCTAACTCAATCCCAGATATTGCTACAGCCTGTTTTTTGCATTCCTGGTATTATCCACAGACTTTATTGTTTTCAATGTTTCTTATCAGGGAACATTTAATTTTGTACCATTGAAACTCTAAAAGTTTCCACATGGAGACACCAGCTCTACACATTCGTATTTACTACGGAGAAAGCTAGAGGAACTGCGGCAAAACAAACATGATATTTCTATTTGTATCCATGACATTTTATGCACTTGCCTAACGAAAAGACTTTGCTTTTCTCCAAAACCATTTTTACTGTGATTTTCTCAGTCCATTGCATACGAATTCCACACCAGGTTGTCCGGATATGACTGGATGAAACTGGAAATATCTGGTTTTATTTTGGCTATCTCAATCCCAGATATTGCTACAGCCTCTGTGTTTGTTTTTTCTGGATATTATCCACAGACTTTCTTTTTTTGAATGTTTTTTATCGAGGAACATTTTATTTTGAGCTTGGATACAGTAATTGGTTCCACATGGAGACACCAGCTCTACACATTCGTATTTTCTAGGGAGAAATCTAGAGGAACTGCTGCAAAGAAACATGATATTTCCTTTTGTATGGATGACATTTTATGCTCTTGCCTAATGAAAAGACTTTGCTTTTCTCCAAAACCATTTTACTCTGATTTACTCGGTCTTTTGCTTGCAAATATCACACCACTTTGTCCGGATTTGACTGGAGGAAACTGGAAATATCCGGTTTTGTTTTGGTTTACTCAATCCGAAATATTGCTAAAGCCACTGTGTTTGTGTATTCCTGATATTATCCACGGACTCTATTGTTGTGTATTTTTTTTTCAGGGAATATATAATTTTTTTTTGACAGGCAGAGTGGACAGTGAGAGAGAGGCAGAGAGAAAGGTCTTCCTTTTGCCATTGTTTCACCCTGCAATGGCTGCCGCAGCAGGCGCGCTGCGGCCGGCGCACCGCGTAGATGCGATGGCAGGAGCCAGGTTCTTCTCCTGGTCTCCCATGGGGTGCAGGGCCCAAGAACTTGGGCCATCCTCCAATGCACTCCCTGGCCACAGCAGAGAGCTGGCCTGGAAGAAGGGAGACCGGGACAAGATCGGTGCCCTGACAGGGACTAGAACCCGGTGTTCTGGCGCCACAAGGCGGAGGATTAGCCTAGAGAGCCGCGGCGCTGGCGGGAACATTTAATTTTGTGCTGGGAAACACTAATTGGTTACACATGGAGACACCAGCTCTACACATTCGTATTTTCTACGGAGAACGCTAGAGGGACTGCGGCAGACAAACATGATATTTCTGTTTGTATAGATGACATTTTATGCAGTTTCCTAACGAAAATACCTTGCTTTTCTCCAAAACCATTTTTACTGTGATTTTCTCAGTCCATTGCATACGAATTCCACACCACTTTGTCCGGATATGACTGGAGGAAACCGGAAATATCCGGTTGTGTTTTGGCTAACTCAATCCGAAATACTGTGAAAACCTCTGTGTTTGTGTATTGTAGATATTATCAACGGACGTTATTGTTCTTAATGTTTTTTATCGGCGAGCATTTAATTTTGAGCTTGGAAACACTAATTGGTTCCTCATGGAGACACCAGCTCTACACATTCATATTTTCTAGGAAGAGAGCTAGAGGAACTGCGGTAAACAAACATGATATTTCTGTTTGTATAGATGACATTTTATGCACTTGCCTAACGAAAAGACTTTGCTTTTCTCCAAAACCATTTGTACTGGGATTTTCTCCGTCCATTGCATATGAATTTCACACCAGTTTGTCCGTATATGAGTGGATGAAACCGGAAATATCCGGTTTTGTTTTGGCTAACTCAATCCCAGATATTGCTACAGCCACTGTGTTTGTGTTTTGTGGATATTTTCGATGGACTTTATTGTTTTGAATGTTTTTATCAGGGAACATTTCATTTTGCACCGTAGAAAGACTAATTGGTTCGTCATGGGGACACCAGCTCTACACATTTGTATTTTCTAGGGAGAAAGCTAGAGGAACTGCGGCAAACGTACATGATATTTCTTTTTGTATAGATGATATTTTATGCACTTACCTAACGAAAAGACTTTGCTTTTCTCCAAAACCATTTGTACTGTGATTTTCTCGGTCCATTGCATAAGAATTCCACACCAGTTTGTCCGGATATGACTGGATGAAACTGCAAATATCCGGTTTTTTGTTGGCTAACTCAATCCCAGAGATTGCTACAGACTATGTGTTTGTGTATTCCTAAATTATCCATGGACTTTACTGTTTTGATAGTTTTTTATCATGGAACTTATAATTTGTGCTTGGAATCACTAATTGGTTCCACATGGAGACACCAGCTCTTCATATTCATGTATTCTAGGTAGAAGGCTATAGGTACTGCGACAAACAAACATGATATTTCTGTTTGTATAGATGACATTTTATGCACTTGCCTAATGAAAAGACTTTGCTTTTCTCCAAAACCATTTTTACTGTGATTTTCTCGGTCCATTGCATACGAATTCCACACCAGTTTGTCCGGATATGAGTGGATGAAACCGGAAATATCCGGTTTTGTTTTGGCTAACTCAATCCCAGATATTGCTACAGCCTCTGTGTTTGTGTTTTCTGGATATTATCCACGGACTTTATTGTTTTGAATGTTTTTATCAGGGAACATTTTTTTTAGCTTGGATACAGTAATTGGTTCCACATGGAGACACCATCTCTACATATTCATATTTTCTAGGGCGAAAGCTAGAGGGACAGCGGCAAACAAACATGATATTTCTGTTTGTATAGATGACATTTTATGCAGTTGCCTAACGAAAAGACTTTGCTTTTCTCCAAAACCATTTTTACTGTGATTTTCTCAGTCCATTGCATACGAATATCATACCACTTTGTTTGGATATGATTGGATTGAAAGGGCTAACTGAGGGACAAAATGGAGGAACTAAGGCTAACCGCATTTTTCTTTCTTCTGTTCGAGTTGGCTAAGCTTGTATCCGATATCTTTAAAATAAGAAAGGATGGACCTCCCCAAACCTCATCCTGTTGTGACATACCAAGGTTTCACTGCCATCCTGGTCCTTGCTTGCTTAAGCTGATAAGGAAAGAAGAAAAACCACAAAGCACGGACAGCCCGTAATACCCCCGCCCTGCTTGCTTTAGCTGATAAGAAGAAACTGCCTCCATTCCAAGCCCCTTACCTAGTAACCATTAACATATCCAATAAAATTGTAACACAACTTTTATCTTGCCATATAGGATTGTAACATAACTAAGTATGCTAATGCTGTGGTTTTAAGCTTTAAATACCCTGTGAAGCTGGTGTTCGGGGCCGTTCTCTTCACACCGCACTAGAGGGTGCTACTGAGACGGTCCATTTGCAAATGAAATAAACTTCCTCTTGCTATTGCATCGGTTGGAGTGGAGTCCGTGTTTCTGGGGTCCGGTCTGTGGGACACCTGCTTCGGGGGTCCTACATCTTGGGGGCTATTCTAGGATTTGAGACCCCAGACCCACACTCCGTCCTGCAATCGGAGGTAAGTTCCTTCTTTCAAATTTTGTAGTCTTGTTGATTGTTTGTGTGTTTGTGTGGGCGCCCAAATCGAGAAGAGGTGAAGAGCCAGTAGTAGGAAGGGACAGACGTGTCCAAGACCCCTGGCTCAAGTGCTGGAGGATGCTCCAGCAGTGTTCTGGGAAGAAGGGAAGGACTTCGTCTCCCTCCTTCCCCGGAAGAGGCTGGCGAGGCAGCCTCTCCCATCTGGAGTTTTGGTTTCAGTTTTGTCTCGTTCCATTGTTGCGCGCAGTGTGTTTGTGTGTCTTGTGATTGTTTTCTGTGTTATAATCTACTTGCCTTTTGCCGTTAACATGGGACAAGGACTAACTACACCCTTAAGCCTTACTTTAGGCCACTGAAAAGAAGTTCAAAACTGCATGCACAATCAGTCGATCGACGTCAAATGTAAAAAGTGGGTGACTTTCTGTTCCTCGGAATGGTCAACCTTTGAGGTTGGCTGGCCTGGCCGAGGGACAGGAACTTTAATGCTGATATTATCCCACAGGTCAAGGCATGAGTCTTTCAACCAGGACCCCACGGACACCCTGACCAGGTTCCCTATATTACCATGTGGGAAGACCTGATCCAAGACCCTCCCCTAATAAAGGCTATAAAGACTCCATTACAGATGCAGGAAATAGAGTTAAAAAAGGTGAGCCATAGAACAGTTCATTGATGCCATAGGAATAGTCAGTCCTTGGTTCGCAGAAGGAGTGGTGGATGAGCAACATTAAAATGTACTCAAAAAAGATTTAAATGTGCATTTAAAGAAACAAAACAAGCCGTGACAAAGGCTAGAAAAACTTTATTGCAGATGTAGAAGATAGGGTTAAAGAAACAAACCGTAGAGCAATTTATCAGCGCTGTTAAAAAAATTTGTCCTTGGTTTGCTGAAGAGGGTGTTGTAAATAAGAAACACTGGGTGTAAAAAAATATAAATCAGTGTACACTGGACAGCCCTCACCCTGTATTTAAATATTTTACTTAAAGTAAATGTTACCTGTTGTAAAATTAATATTACTATGTAAAATGAGTAATTGTGGTAACAAAGTGTCCGGACTACCCATTCTATTTTTGTATTATGTGTTAACTCTACCCTATTATTAATAGGAATGCTTGAACAGATTATGCTTGGTTTGCTTTACAAAAAATTGTAAATCAAAATATGCTGCAAATAGTTAAGATTGCACAAACCTACAAGAATGTAACAATAACAGATAGTAAGAGGCTACTATCATTATGGCTAAATGGTTACCCACCGTGTTCCATCCGCTGAAAAATTTGTTGTCTTATCAAAAAGAGATGTTACAAATATTTAATGAAACCCGAATCACTAATTTCAGAGTAATGCAAAATGTTAGCGCATTTGTTAATTGGACTGTGTGCGCCTCAACATGTCTGTTTAACAAGTAACAATGCCTCAGATCTCCATGCCATGGGATTGTCTAGCCAGTTCTTAGGCTATCTGCAGCAGCTTGAGTTGTTGTATTGAAATGGTACTGTTTTTTTATGTCCCTGACATGGGTGCCCAAGAAGCTAATGCCCCTCAGATATGTTTCAATTTATCCTTAAAATGCCTTAAATATTATTGTGTTTGCTAAATGTATACTTGTATAAGAAATTTGTATTGCATTCTTATCATGTGTTAATTATGTCCACCTCTCAATGCAACCCTAGGGCCAAATGTAAGGACAGATTTTTGGGATGGAGAGGCTTGTATCTAGGTTCAGCTCTGGTAGACAAGTAACTTTGCTGCCGGATGACCTTCTCCTGCTCCTTGGGAGCCTGGCCAGTTCCCGGGGAGGAGGATAAAGGAATGTTTCTGATACACAGGTGGGCATGCTTCGTGTCTCGGCTCTCTGGCCAAGATCCGGGATGGGACGCACTGCTTGCCTAAAATCTTGGCAATGAGCCACCCTTGTCCTTGGGGCTTTAAGAGGGAGCTGGAGCAAGCCTCTGCTGCTGCTGTTCCATCCCAGGGGAACACACAGTCAAGCTAAATGTTAAACATGCCTGTAATGATTACTGATAATGTCTGATTCTCAGTATGGATCCTTTTCCGGTGCTTTGTGATGATTGCCTAGTGATGCCCACAGTACTATAAATTCTGCTAAACATAAGTACAATGTAAACATGGATCGATTGGCTACTATGGCTGAGGTGTTCTGTAACAGTCCCTTTGATAAGGGATTAACAAAATGGATTCACTTAAAAACAGGACATTCAGGACCTGCCGCTCTACAGGGACATGTACAAAAATTGTCCAAAAGTCAAAAATCAAACTAAGGCTCCTCCTGGGATTTTCCCCCGGTGCTAAAGGGAAATGCATTGGGCCAATTAATGTCACCCCAAAACTGATTAAAAAAAAAGGTAATTCACTAAAAAACAGAGTTCGGGAAAACTGGAAGCGGGGCCAGCCTCAGGCCCTCCCTACAGGGATCAGTGGACTCTCTTGCTATAATATCATTATAGCAATGGAGCCATGTTTGTTGCAACATTCTGTTAATCTATGCTCCTTTACTGTCTTTCCTCTAAATAATTTTAGTGTGCACTACAAGGCTTGCAGCGTATTTCTTACAGATTAAACTAAAAGTAAATAAGTCTGTGCACAGCAGACAGCAGAAAAATAATTTGCTGTCACAAATTGGCAAAGTTGGCAGGATCTGCAAGTATACAAAGCAATGCCTTTCTTTAAAAAGTAAACTAAAGTTGCATATGTAGCCTGTGATGTTCCTGGCTGGAAAGACACTCAGTTGGCCTCTTTGGCAAAAAAATGGGCTCTCTGCTCAGGATTAAGTAAAAATTAAAATGACAAGTTACGGAGTGCACAGCCTCCACAAGTTATTGAGGTTTGCAATCAGTGCCAGTAAAAAAGGGAAATAAACTATAGGCTTTGGGGGAGGTGAGGATGGATTTTGTTATCTGCATACTGATGCTTGTGTAAGCAATCTTTAAAAAGGGGTACAAAATAAATATAAATTAAAAAATGCTGCCCTTTGGAGTCAAACCGCTAGGTGGTAATAAAAAAATTATCTAATTTGGCATGTTAAAAAATCAGGTAAAACCTGGAAAATGACTGTGGATTACAGAAGGTTTGAGTAAGTTACAAAAGGTTCGAGTAAGTTACAAAAGGTGTGAAAAAGTTACAAAATGTTATGGAAAAAAGACATTTTCAATTATAAAACTATTAGTCTATTATCTTTGACATAAAATCAAAATCTGATCCTCTGTTAAAGCAATGAGTTAAAGTAATCTATTATTTTCAAGTCTTGATGTCTCTGTTAAATGCTAACTGTTTAAAATAGCTGTGAAAAGAGCAAAGGTGAAATGGAGGGATCCTATCACCAATCAATGGAATGGACCTGATCCAGTACTGGAATGGGACGCGGGCTCCTAAGGGATGGGTTTTTCTAGGCAGCCAATATGCCTTTACATCATTAGCCTCTGATAACTTCCACAATTGCTTCCTGGGCCATGTGGCCCCGATGCTGACATCTGTATTTACAGCGGCAGATAGAGCGCGTCGGCAGCATGCTTCACCTGAAGACTGTAATGGCAACGTCATCCTAATAGGAGAGGACACTGCCCTTGCCGTGGCTGTATCAGTAGTAAGTGTTCCTGGACTGGCCTTTGGAAATAACTGTGGACTGCGAAGGCTTGCATGTTTAGTGACCAAAACAATCTTACTGCTACTGGACTGTCCAATATAGCCGAAGAATTGGTTCAAGTTTGCTACCAAACCTCCTTTGTAATCAAAAATAATTAATATTTGGCTGTATGTTTCATCTCTCACCTAATGTCAGACTGGAATGGTACTCAAAGACGGGTAAGACACTCAGCATCCTGTACCAACCTAAGACAGGGCTCTAGGCCAAGCTGCCAGAGTTACCGATGACAGGTAAGGACAGGAATGACTGAGGACAACCTAAGACAGAGGCCATTCTCAATTAAATAAAAAGGGTTTATGTGCTGCCCTAAAAAAAGTGCTACTTCTACACTGATCATTCAGGGGTCATCAGGGACTCTATGGCTAAACTAAAAAAAGCCCCGTAAAATTTTAAGATTAAAATTGGTCAAAAACAAGAGGAGGGAATGAAAGGGCTAACTGAGGGACAAAATGGAGGAACTAAGGCTAACCGCAATTTTCTTGCTTCTGTACGAGTTGGCTAAGCTTGCATGCGATATCTTTAAAATAAGAAAGGACGGAAACTCCCCAACCCTTATCCTGTTGTGACATACCAAGGTTTTACTGCCATCCTCATCCTTGCTTGCTTAAGCTGATAAGGAAAGAAGAAAAATCACAAAGCATGGACAGCCCGTAATACCCCCGCCCTGCTTGCTTTAGCTGATAAGAAGAAACTGCCCCCATTCCAAGCCCCTTACCTAGTAACCATTAACATATCCAATAAAATTGTAACACAACTTTTATCTTGCCATATAGGATTGTAACATAACTAAGTATGCTAATGCTGTGGTTTTAAGCTTTAAATACCCTGTGAAGCTGGTGTTCGGGGCCGTTCTCTTCGCACCGCACTTGAGGGTGCTACTGAGACAGTCCATTTGTAAATGAAATAAACTTCCAATTGCTATTGCATCGGTTGGAGTGGAGTCCGTGTTTCTGGGGTCCGGTCTGTGGGACACCTGCTTCGGGGGTCCTACAGGATGACACCGGAAATATCCGGTTTTGTTTTGGCTAACACAATCCCAGATATTGCTACAGCCTCTGTGTTTGTTTTTTTCCTGATTTTATCAACAGAATTTATTGCTTTGAATGTTTTTTATCAGGGAATATTTTATTTTGTGCTTTGAAACACTAATTGGTTCCACATGGAGACATCACCTCTACACATTCGTATTTTCCAGGGAGAATGCTAGAGGATTTGCGGCAAACAAATATGATATTTCTGTTTGTATAGATGACATTTTATGCACTTACCTAACGAAAAGACTGCTTTTCTCCAAAACCATTTTGACAGTGATTATCTCAACCCATTACATACGAATTCCACACCAGTTTGTCCGGATACGACTGGATGAAAACAGAAATATCCGGTTGTGTTTTGGCTAACTCAATCCCAGATATTGTTACAGCCTCTGTGTTTGTTTTTTCTGGATATTATCGATGAACTTTATTGTTTTGAATGTTTTTTATCAGGGAACATTGCATTTTGTACCGTAGAAACACTAATTGGTTCATCATGGGGACAGCAGCTCCAAACATTCGTATATTCTAGGGAGAATGCTAGAGGAACTGCGGCAAACAAACATGATATTTCTGTTTGTATAGATGACATTTTATGCACTTGCCAAATGAAAAGACTTTGCTTTTCTCCAAAACTATTTTTAGGGTGATTTTCTCGGTCCATTGCATACGAATTAAACACCAGTTTGTCCGGATATGACTGGATGAAACCAGAAATATCCGGTTTTTTTTTTTTTTTTTTTGGCTAACTCAATCCCAGATATTGCTACAGCCTCTGTGTTTGTGTTTTCTGGATATTATCGATGGACTTTATTGTTTTGAATGTTTTTTTATGAGGGAATGTTTAATTTTGTGCTTGGAATCACTAATTGGTTCTACATAGGGAAACCAGCTCTACACATTCGTATTTTCTAGGGAGAAAGCTAGAGGAACTGTGGCAAACAAACATGATTTTTCTGTTTGTATAGATGACATTTTATGCACTGGCCTAACTAAAAAATTTTGCTTTTCTCGAAAAGCATTTTTACTCTGATTTTCTCGGTCCATTGCATAGGAATTCCACAGCAGTTTCTCCAGATATGACTAAATGAAAACAGAAATATCCGGTTTTGTTTGGCTATCTCAATGCGAAATATTGCTACAGCCTCTGTGGTTGTGTTTTCTGGATAGTATCGATTCACTATATTGTTTTGAATGTTTTTATCAGGGAACATTTAATTTGTACCGTTGAAACACTAATTGGTTCATCATGCTGACACCAGCTCTACACATTGGTATTTTCTAGTTAGACTGCTAGGGGAACTGCGGCAAACAAACATGATATTTCTGTTTGTATCGATGACATTTTATGCACTTGCCTAAGGAAAAAACTTTGCTTTTCTCCAAAACAATTTTTCTGTGATTTTATTGGTATATTTCATATGAATTCCACACCAGTTTACCGGATATGACTGGATGAAACCGGAAATATCCAGTTTTGTTTTGGCTATCTCAATCCCACATATTGCTACAGCCTCTGTGTTTGTGTTTTCCGGATATTATCAACGGACTATATTGTTTTGAATGTTTTTTTTTTTTTATCGGGGAACATTTAATTTTGAGCTTAGATACACTAATTGGTTCCACATGGAGACACCAGCTCTACATATTTGTATTTTCCAGGGAGAAATCTAGAGGAACTGCGACAAACAAACATGATATTTCTGTTTCTCTAGATGACATTTTATGCACTTGCCTAACGAAAAGACTTTGCTTTTCTCCAAAACCATTTTTACTGTGATTTTCTCGGTCCATTGCATACGAACTCCACAACATTTTTTCCGGATATGACAGGATAAAACCGGAAATATCCGGTTGTGTTTATACTAACTCATTCCGAAATATTGTGAAAGCCTCTGCGCTTGTGTTTTCTGGATATTATCGATGCACTTTATTGTTTTGAATGTTTTTATCAGGTAATATTTAATTTTGTACCATAGAAACACTAATTGGTTCATCATGGGGACACCAGCTCTACACATTCGTATTTTCTAGGGAGACTGCTAGAGGAACTGTGGCAAACAAACATGATATTTCTGTTTGTATAGATGACATTTTATGCACTTGCCTAACGAAAAGGCCTTCCTTTTCTTCAATACCATTTTTCTGTAAGTTTCTCGGTACACTTCATACTAATTCCACACCAGTTTTTCCGGATATGACTGGATGAAACCGGAAATATCCGGTTTTCTTTTGGCTAACTCAATCCCAGATATTGCTACAGCCTCTGTGTTTGTGTATTCCTGATATTAATCATGGACTTTATTGTTTTGAATTTTTTTATCAGAGAACATTTAATTTTCTGCTTGGAAACACTAATTGTTTCCACATGCAGACACCAGCTCTACACATTGGTAATATCTAGGGAGAAAGCTAGAGGAACTGCGACAAACAAACATGATATTTCTGATTGTATAGGTGACATTTTATGCATTGCCTAACGAAAAGACTTTGCTTTTATCAAAAACCATTTTTACTGTGATTTTCTCGATCTATTGCATCTGAAATCCAAACGACTTTTTCCGGATATGACTAGATGAAACAGAAATACCCGGTTGTGTTTTGGCTAACTCAATCCGAAATACTGTGAAAGCCTCTGTGTATGTGTTTTCTGGATATTATCGATGGACTTTATTGTTTTGAATGTTTTTTTATCAGGGAAAATTTAATTTTGTACAGTAGAAACACTATTTGGTTCATCATGGGGACACCAGCTCTACACATTCGTATTTTCTAAGGAAACTGCTACAGGAACTGCGACAAACAAACATGATATTTCTGTTTGTATAGATGACATTTTATGCACTTGCCTAATGAAAAGACTTTGCTTTTCTCCAAAACCATTTTTACTGTGATTTTCTCGGTCCATTCCATACGAATTCCACACCACTGTGTCCGGATATGACGGCATGAAACCATAAATATCTGGTTTTATTTTGGCTAACTCAATGGGAAATATTGCTACAGCTTCTGTGTTTGTGTATTCCTGACTTCATCCACGGACTTTGTTGTTTTCAATGTATTTTTTTCAGGGAACATTTAATTTTGTGCTTGGAAACACTAATGGATTCCACATGGAGATACCAGCTCTACACATTTGTATTTTCTTGGGAGAAAGCTAGAAGAACTGCGACAAATAGACATGATATTTTTGTTTGTTTAGATGACATTTTATGCACTTGCCTAACGAAAAGACTTTGCTTTTCTCCAAAACCATTTTCACTGTGATTTTCTCGGTCCATTGCATACGCATTCCACACCACTTTGTACGGATATGACTGGATGAAACCAGAAATATCCGGTTTTGTTTTGGCTAACTCAATCCCAGATGTTGCTACAGCCTCTGTGTTTGTGTATTCCTGATATTATCCACAGACTTTATTTTTTTGAAAGTTTTTTTTCAGGGAACATTTAATTTTGTGCTTGGAAACACTAATTGATTCCACATGGAGACATCAGCTCTACACATTCATATTTTCTAGGGAGAAAGCTAGACGAACTCTGGCAAACAAACATGATATTTCTGTTCGCATCGAAGACATTTTTTGCACTTGCCTAACGAAAAGTCTTTGATATCCTCCAAAACCATTTTTACTGTAATTTTCTCGGTCCATTGCATACGCATTCCACACCAGTTTGTCCTGATGTGACTGGATGAAAACAGAAATATCTGGTTGTGTTTTGGCTAACTCAATGCGAAATATTGTGAAAGCCTCTGTATTTGTGTATTCCTGATATTATCCATGCACTTTATTTTTTTCATTGATTTTTTTAAGGGGACATTTAATTTTCTGCTTAGAAACACTAATTGCTTCCACATGGAGACACCAGCTCTACACATTCCTATTTTCTAGGGAGAAAGCTAGTAGAACTGCGGCAAACATACATGATATTTCTGTTTGTATCGATGACATTTTATGCAATTGCCTAACGAAAAGACTTTGCTTTTCTCCAAAAGCATTTTTACTGTGATTTTCTCGGTCCATTGCTTAAGAATTCCATAGCAGTTTGTCCGGATATGCCTGGATGTAACCGGAAATATCCGGTTTTGTTTTGGCTAACTCAATCCCAGATATTGCTACAGCCTCTGTGTTTGTGTATTCCTGATATTATCCAAGGACTCTATAGTTTTGAATGGCTTTATCAGGGAACATTTTATTTTGTGCTTGGAAACACTAATCGTTCCAGATGGAGACACCAGCTCTACATATTCCTATTTTCTAGGGAGAAAGCTGAAGGAACTGCGGTAAACAAACATGATATTTCTGTTTCTATCGATGATATTTTATGTACTTGCCTAACGAAAACACTTTGCTTTTCTCCAAAACCATTTTTAATGTGATTTTCTCAGTCCATTGCATACGAATTCCACACCACTTTGTCCGGATATGACTGGATGAAACCAGAAATATCAGGTTGTGTTTTGGCTAACTCAATCAGAAATATTGTGAATCCTCCGTGCTTGTGTTTTCTGGATATTATCAATCGAGTTTATTCTTTTGAATGTTTTTATCAGGGAACATTTAATTTTGTACCATAGAAAAACTAATTGGTTCATCATGGGAACACCACCTGTACACAGTCGTATTTTTTAGGGAGAAAGCTAGAGGAACTGCGACAAAAAAACATGATATACCTGTTTGTATAGATGACATTTTATGCAATTGCCTAACGAAAATATTTTGTTTTTCTTCAAAACATATTTCACTGTGTTTATCACGGTCCATTGCATACGAATTCCACACGACTTTGTCCGGATATGACTGGATGTAAATAGAAATATCCGGTTGTGTTTTGGCTAACTCAAACCAAAATATTGTGAAAGTTTCTTTTTTTTGTGTTTTCCGAATATCATCGATGGACTTTATTGTTTTGTATATTTTTATCAGGGAGCATTTATTTTGTACCGTTGAAACACTAATTGGTTCATCATGGGGACACCAGCTCTACACATTCGTATTTTCTAGGGAGAAAACAAGAGGAACTGCGGCAAACAAACATGATATTTCTTTTTGTATATATGACATTTTATGCACTTGCCTAACGAAAAGAATTTACTTTTCTCCAACACCATTTTTACTGTGAATATCTCGGTCCATTGCATACGAATTCCACTCCAGTTTGTCCAGATATGAAAGGATAAACCGGAGATATCTGCTTTTGTTTTGGCTAACTCAATCCCAGATATTGCTACAGCCTCTGTGTTTGTTTTTTCTGGATATTATCAATGGACTTTATTGTTTTGAAAGTTTTTTACAGAGAAACATTTTATTTTGAGCTTGGATATAGTAATTTGTTCCCCATGGAGACACCAGCCCTATATAGTCGTATTTTCTAGGGAGAAAGCTAGAGGAACTGTGGCAAACAAACATGATATTTCTGTTTGTATCGATGACACTTTATGCACTTGCCTAATGAAGAGATTTTGCTTTTCTCCAAAACCATTTTTACTGTGATTTTCTCGGTCCATTGCATACGAATTCCACACCAGTTTGACCGGATATGACTGGATGAAACCGGAAATATCTTGTATTGTTTTGGCTAAATCAATCCCAGATATTGCTACAGCCTCTGTGTTTGTGTATTCCTGATATTATCCAGGGACTTTATTGTATTGAATGTTTTTTATTAGGGAATGTTTAATTTTGTGCTTGGAAACAATAATTGGTTCCACATGGAGACAACAGCTCTACATATTCGTATTTTCTAGGGAGAAAGCTAGAGGAACTGCGGCAAACAAACATGATATTTCTATTTGAATCGATGATATTTTATCTACTTGCCTAATGAAAAGACTTTCTTTTCTCCGAAACCATTTTTACTCTGATTTTCTCGGTGCATTGCATACAAATTCCACACCAGTTTGTCCGGATATAACTAGATGAAACCAGAAATATCCGGTTGTCTTTTGGCTGACTCAATCCGAAATATTGTGAAAGCCTCTGTGTTGGTGTTTTCTGGATAGTATTGATGGACTTTATTGTTTTGAATATTTTTATCAGGGAACATTTAATTTTGTACCATAGAAACACTATTTGGTTCATCATGGGGACACCAGCACTACACATTTGTATTTTCTAGGAAGAAAGCTAGAGGAACTGCGGCAAACAAACATGATATTTCTGTTTGTATCGATGATATTTTATCTACTTGCCTAATGAAAACACTTTGCTTTTCTCCAAAACCATTTTTACTGTGATTTTCTTAGTCCACTGCATACAAATTCCTCACCAGTTTGTCCAGATGTGACTGGTTGTAACTGGAAATATCCGGGTTTTTTTGGCTATCTCAATCCCAGATATTGCTACAGCCTCTGTATTGTGCTTTCCTGATATTATCCACAGACTTTATTGTTTTAAATGTTTTTTTTTTCAGGGAACATTTAATTTTGTGCTTGGAAACACTAACTGGTTCCACATGGTAACACAAGCTCTACACATTCGTGTTTTCTAGGGAGAAAGCTAGATCTACTGCGGCAATAAACATGATATTTGTGTTTGATTCAATAATATTTTATCTACTTCCCTAATGAAAAGACTTTGCTTTTCTCCAAAACCATTTGTACTGTGATTTTCTCGGTCCACTCCTTACAAATTCCACACGAGTTTGTAAGAATATGATTGGATGAAACCGGAAATATCCGGTTTTGTTTTTGCTAACTGAATCCCAGATATTGTTACCGCCTCTGTGTTTTGTATTCCTGATTTTATCCACAGACTTTATTGTATTGAATGTTTTTTTTTATTAGGGAACATTTAATTTTCTGCTTGGAAACACTAATTGGTTCATCATGGTGACACATCTCTACACATTCGTATTTTCTAGGGAGAAAGCTAGAGGAACTGTGGCAAACAAACATGATATTTCTGTTTGTATCGATGACATTATATGGACTTGCCGAACGAAAAGATTTTGCTTTTCTCCAAAACCATTTTCCTCTGATTTTCTCAGCCCATTGCATACGAATTCCACACACCTTTGTCCAGATATGACTGGATGAAACCGGAAATATCCGGTTGTGTTTTGGCTAACTCAATCTGAAATATGGCTATAGCGTCTGTGTTTGTGTTTTCTGGATATTGTCGATGAACCTTATTTTTTTGAATATTTTTTATGGGGGAACATTTGGTTTTGAGCTTGGATACAGTAATTGGTTCCACATGGAGACACCAGCTCTACATATTCGTATTTTCTAGGTAGAAAGCTAGAGGAACTGCGACAAACAAACATGATATTTCTGTTTGTCTAGATGACATTTTATGCACTTGCCTAATGAAAAGACTTTGCTTTTCTCCAAAACCATTTTTCTGTGATTTCTCGGTCCATTGAATAGGAATTCCACACAGGTTTGTCTGGATATGACTGGATGAATCCAGAAATATCCGGTTGTGTTTTTGCTAACTCAATCCCATATATTGCTACAGCCTCTGGGTTTGTGTTTTCTGGATATTATCCACAGATTTATTGTTTTGAATGCTTTCATTGGGGAACATTTTATTTTGTCCTTGGATACAGTAATTGTTTCTACATGGAGACACCAGTCTACATATTCGTATTTTCTAGGGAGAGAACTAGAGGAACTGCAGCAAACAAACATGATATTTCTGTTTGTATAGATGACATTATATGCACTTACCTAACGAAAAGACTTTGCTTTTCACCAAAACCATTTGTGCTGTTATTTTCTCTTTCCATTGCATACGAATTCCACACCACTTTGTCCGGATATGACTGGATGAAAACGGAAATATCCGGTTCTGTTTTGGCTAACTCAATCTGAAATATTGTGAAAAACTCTGTGTTTGTGTTTTCTGGATATAATCAATGGACATTATTGTTCTGAATGTTTTTATCAGGGAACATTATATTTTGAGCTTGAAAACACTGATGGTTCATCAAGGTGACACAAGCTCTGCACATTCTTATTTTGAGGGAGAAAACTAGAGGAACTCCGACAATCAAACATGATGTTTCTGTATGTATAGATGACATTTTATGCACTTGCCTAATGAAAAGACTGCTTTTCTCCAAAACCATTTGTACTGTGATTTTCTCAGCCCATGGCATATGAATTCCACACCAGTTTGTCCGGATATGACTTGATGAAACCAGAATTATCCAGTTGTGTTTTGGCTAACTTGATCCCAGATATTGCTACAGCCTCTGTATTTGTGTTTGCTTGATATTATCGATGGACTTTATTGTTTTGAATATTATTATCAGGGAACATTTAATTTTGTACCGTAGAAACACTAATTAGTTCATCATGTGGACACTAGCTCTACACATTCATATTTCTATGGAAAAAGCTAGAGGAACTGCGGGAAACAAACATGATATTTCTGTTTGTATCCATGACATTTTATGCACTTGCCTAACGAAAAGACTTTGCTTTTCTCCAAAACCATTTTTAATTTGATTTTCTCGGTCCATTGCATACGAATTCCACACAAGTTTGTCCGGATATGACTGGATGAAACCGGAAATATCTGGTTGTGTTTTGGCTAACTCAATCCCAGATATAGCTACAGCCTCTGTGTTTGTGTAAAGGCAGCGATCCTACATAATATTTGTTAAAAATTAATTAATTTTCTATGCCGCTTCCAATTTAACACCAGGTTATTTTTTTCATTTCCAATTATCTTTATATACAGAATATCAATTCAGTATATCATTAGTGAAGATCTCATCAGATTGTACTCATGCAGAAACACAAAGTGTAAAAATACTGTTTCAGTACTAGTTTTAGCATCACTGCACATTAGACAACACATTAAGGACAGATCCCACATGGGATGTAAGTACACAATGATTCCTGTTGCTGACTTAAAAATTTGACACTCTTGATCATGGCGACAGTAATTCCATTCGTAATTTCTATGGAGAAAGCTATGGGAATTGCGCAAATAAACATATTTCTGTTTTTATAGCTGACATTTTATGCACTTGCCTAACGCAAATACTTGCTTTTCTCCAGAACCATTGGTACTGTGATTTTCTCGGTCCATTGCTTACAAATTCCACACCACTTTGTCCGGATATGACTGGATGAAAACAGAAATATCTGGTTGTGTTTTGGCTACCTCAATCCGAAATATTGCTACAGCCTCTGTGTTTGTGTATTCCTGATATTATCCACGGACTTTATTTTTTTGAATGTTTTTTTTTTCAGGGAACATTTAATTTTGTGCTTGGAAACACTAATTGGTCCACATGGAGACACAAGCTCTACACATTCGTATTTTCTAGGGAGAAAGCTAGAGGGACTGTGGCAAACAAACATGATATTTCTGTTTGTACAGATGACATTTTATGCACTTGCCTAAAGAAAAAACTTTGCTTTTTTCCAAAACCATTTTTATTGTGATTTTCTCGGTTCGTTGCATACAAATTCCACACCAGTTTGTCTGGATATGACTGGATGAAACCAGAAATATCCGGTTTTGTTTTGGTTAACTCAATCCCAGATATTGCTATAGCTTCTGTGTTTGTGTATTTCTCATGTTCTCCATGGACTTTATTGTTTTTAATGTTTTTTATCAGGGAACATTTAATTTTCTGATTGGAAACACTAATTGGTTGCACATGGAGACACAAGCTCTACATATTTGTATTTTCTAGGGAGAAAGCTAGAGGAACTGCGACAAACAAGCATGATATTTCTGTTTGTATAGATGACATTTTATCTAATTGCCTAATGAAAAGACTTTGCTTTTCTCCAAAACCATTTTTACTGTGATTTTCTTGGTCCATTGCATACGAATTCCACACGAGGTTGTCCGGATATGACTGGATGAAACCAGAAATATCTCGTTGTGTTTTGGCTAACTCAATCCGTAATATTGCTACAGCCTCTGTGTTTGTGAATTCCTGATATTATCCATGGACTTTATATATAGGAATGTTTTTTTCCAGGGAACATTTAATTTTGTGCTTAGAAACACTAATTGGTTCCACATGGAGACACCAGCTCTACACATTCGTATTTTCTAGGGAGAAAGCTAGAGGAACTGCGGCAAACAAAAATGATATTTCTCTTTATATAGATGACATTATATGCACTTGCCTAACGAAAAGACTTTGATTTTCTCTAAAACCATTTTACTGTGATTTTCTCGGTCCATTTCATACAAATTCTACACCAGTTTTTCCGAATATGAATGGATGAAACCGGAAATATCTGGTTTTGTTTTGGCTAACTGAATCCCAGATATTGTTACCATCTCTGTGTTTGTGTATTCCTGATATTATTCACAGACTTTATTGTTTTGAATGTTCTTTATCAGGGAACATTTAATTTTGTGCTGTGAAACACTAATTGGTTCCACATGGAGACACCAGCTCTACACATTCTTATTTTCTAGGGAGAAAGCTAGAGGACCCGCGGCAAACAAACATGATATTTCTTTTTGTATCCATGACACTTTATGCACTTGCTTAACGAAAAGACTTTGCTTTTCTCCAAAACCATTTTTACTGTGATTTCTCGGTCCATTGCATACGAATTCCACACCAATTTGTCCGGATGTGATTGGATGAAACCAGAAATATCCGGTTGTGTTTTGGCTAACTCAATCAGAAATATTGTGAGAGCCTCTGTGTTTGTGTTTTCTGGATATTATCGATGGACTATATTTTTTGAATGTTTTTTATTGGGGAACATTTTAATTTGAGCTTGGATACAGTAATTAGTTGCACATGGAGACACCAGCTCTACACATTCGAATTTTCTAGGGAGAAAGCTAGAGGAACTGCGACAAACAAAGATATTTCTGTTTGTATCTATGAGATTTTATGCACTTCCCTAAAGAAAAGACATTGCTTTTCTCCAAAACCATTTTTACTGTGATTTTCTTGGTCCATTTCATACGAATTCCACACCAGTTTGTCTGGATATAACTGGATGAAACCGGAAATATCCGGTTTTCTTTTGGTTAACTCAATCCCAGATATTGCTACAGCCTCTGTGTTTCTGCATTCCTGATATTATACATGGACTTTATATTTTTCAATGTTTTTTTCAGGGAACATTTAATTTTGTACCATTAAAACACTAATTGGTTCATCATGGGGACACCAGCTCCACACATTCGTATTTTCTAGGGAGAAAGATAGAGGAACTGCGGCAAACAAAGATGATATTTCTGTTTGTATCGATGGCATTTCATGCACTTATCTAACGAAAAGACTTTGCTTATCTCCAAAACCATTTTTACTGTGATTTTCTCGGTCCATTGCATACGAATTCCAAACCACTTTGTCCGGATGTGACTGGATGGAACGGAAATATCTGGTTGTGTTTTGGCTAACTCAATACGAAATATTGCTACAGCCTCTGTGTTTGTGTATTCCTGATATTGTCCGTGACCTTTATATTTTTCAATGTTTTTTTTTTCAGGGAACATTTGATTTTGTGCTTGGAAACACTAATTGGTTCCACATGGAGACACCAGCTATACACATTCGTATTATCCAGGGAGAAACCTAGAGGAACTGCTAAAAAACACACATGATATTTCTGCTTGTATAGATGACATTTTATGCACTTGCCTAACGAAAAGACTTTGCTTTTCTCCAAAACCATTTTTACTGTGATTTTCTCGGTCCATTGCATATGAATTCCGCACCACTTTGTCTGGATATGACTGGATGAAACCGGAAATGTCCGGTTTTGTTTTGTCTAACTCAATCCCAGATAAGGTTACCGCCTCTATGTTTGTGTATTCCAGATATTATCCACAGACTTTATTGTTTTGAATGTTCTTTATCAGGGAACATTTATTTTTGTACCGTAAAAACAAAAATTGGTTCATCATGGGGACACCAGCTCTACATATTCGTATTTTCTAGGGAGAATGCTAGAGGAACTGCGGCAAACAAACGTGGTATTTCTGTTTGTATAGTGGACAGTTTATGCACTTGCCTAACAAAAAGACTTTGCTAATCTCCAAAACCATATTTACTATCATTTTCTCTGTCCATTGCATACAAATTCCACACCACTTTGTCCCGATATGATGGATGAAACCAGAAATATCTGGTTGTGTTTTGGCTAACTCAATCCCAGATATTGCTACAGCCTCTGTGTTTCTGCATTCCTGATATTATCCACAGACTTTATTGTTTTGAATGTTTATTGTCAGGGAACATTTAATTTTGTACCGTTGAAACACTAATTGTTTCCATATGGAGACACCAGCTCTACACAATCGTAATTTCTTTTTTTTTATTAAACTTTTATTTAATGAATATAAATTTCCAAAGTACAGCACATGGGTTACAATGGCTTCCCTCTCCCAAAACTTCCCTCCCACCAACAACCGTTTCCTTTTCCGCTCCCTCTCGCCTTCCAATCACATCATGATTCATTTTCAATTCTCTTTATATACAAAAGATCAGTTTAGTATAAATTAGGTAACGATTTCAACAGTTTGCTCCCATATAGCAACGCAAAGTGAAAAAAAAAAATACTGTTGGAGTACTAGTTATAGCATTAAATAAGGGTGTACAGCACATTAAAGGCAGAGATCCTACATAATATTTGTTTAAAAATTAATTAATTTTCTATGCCATTTCCTATTTAACACCAGGTTTTTTTTTCATTTCCAATTATCTTTATATACAGAAGATCAATTCAGTATATAATGAGTAAAGATCTCATCAGTTTGTACCCATGCAGAAACACAAAGTGTAAAACTACTGTTTCAGTACTAGTTATAGCATCACTGCACATTAGACAACACATTAAGGACAGATCCCAAATGGGATGTAAGTACACAGTGATTCCTGTTGCTGACTTAACAATTTGACACTCTTGTTCATGGCGTCAGTAATTGCATTCGTAATTTCTACAGAGAAACCTATAGGAACTGGGGCAAACAAACATGATATTTCTGTTTCTATAGCTGACATTTTATGACTTGCCTAACGAAAAGACTTGCTTTTCTCCCAAACCATTTTTACTGTGATTTTCTCGGTCCATTGCATATAAATTCCACACCAGTTTGTGCGGATATGACTGGATGCAACCAGAAATATCTCGTTGTGTTTTGTCTACCTCAATCCGAAATATTGCTACATCCTCTGTGTTTGTGTATTCCTGATATTATCCACGGACTTTATTTTTTTGAATTTTTTTTTCAGGGAACATTTAATTTTGTGCTTGGAAACACTAATTGTTCCACATGGAGACACCAGCTCTATACATTCGTATTTTCTAGGGAGAAAGCTAGAGGTACTGTGGCATACAAACATGATATTTCTGTTTGTATAGATGACATTTTATGCAATTGCCTAATGAAAAGACTTTGCTTTACTCCAAAACCATTTTTACTGTGATTTTCTCGGTCCATTGCATACGAATTCCAAAACAATTTGTCCGGATATAACTGGATGAAACCAGAAATATCAGTTGTGTTTTGGCTAACTCAATCCGAAATACTGTGAAAGATTGTTTGTTTGTGTATTCCTGATATTATCCATGAACTTTATATTTTTCAATGTTTTTTTTTCAGGGAACATTTAATTTTATACCGTTGAAACACTAATTGACTCATCATGGGGACACCAGCTCTACACATTCGTATTTTCTAGGGAGAAAGCTAGAGGAACTGCGGCAAACAAACATGATAGTTCTGTTTGTATAGATAACATTTTATGCAATTGCCTAACGTAAAGATGTTGCTTTTTTCCAAAACCATTTGTACTGTGATTTTCTCGGTCCATTGCATATGAATTCCACACCAGTTTGTCCAGCTATGTCTGCATGAAACCAGAAATATCTGGTTTTGTTCTGGCTAACTCAATCCCAGATATTGGTACAGCCTCTGTGTTTGTTTTTTCTGGATATTATCCACAGACTTATTGTTTTGAATGTTTTTTTCAGGGAACATTTAATTTTGTGTTTGGAAACACTAATTGGTTCCACATGTAGAAACCATCTCTACATATTCGCATCTTCTAGGGAGAAAGCTAGAGGAACTGCGGCAAAAAAACATGATATTTCTGTTTGTATCGATGACATTTTATACACTTACCTAAGGAAAAGACTTTGCTTTTCTCCAAAACCATTTTTACTGTGATTTTCTTGGTCCATTGTATACGAAACCACACCACTTTGTCCGGATATGACTGGATGAAACAGGAAATATCCGGTATTGTTTTGGCTAACTCAATCCCAGATATTGTTACCGCCTCTGTGTTTGTTTTTCCTGAATGTTATCCACAGACTTTATTGTTTTGAATGTTCTTTATCAGGGAACATTTATTTCTGTACCGTAGAAACACTAATTGGTTCATCATTGGGACACCAGCTCTACACATGCATAATTTCTAGGGAGAAAGCTAGAGGAACTTCAGCAAACAAACATGATATTTCTGTTTGTATAGATGACATTTTATGCACTTGCGTAATGAATAGACTTTGCTTTTCTCCAAAACCATTTGTACTGTGATTTTCTCGGTCCATTGCATACAAATTCCACACCAGTTTATAAGGATATGACTGGATGAAACCAGAAATATCTCATTGTGTTTTGGCTACCTTAATCCGAAATATTGCTACAGCCTCTGTGTTTGTGAATTCCTGATATTATCCATGGACTTTATATTTTTCGATGTTTTTTTTTTTCAGGGCACATTTAATTTTGTACCATTGAAACACTAATTGATTCACCATGGGGACACCAGCTCCACACATTCGTATTTTCCAGGGAGAAAACTTCAGGAACTGCTGCAAACAAACATGATATTTCTGTTTGTATAGATGACATTTTATGCACTTGCCTAACAAAAATACTTCGCTTTTCTCCAAAACCATTTGTACTGTGATTTTCTCGGCCCATTGCATACGAATTCCACACCAGTTTATAAGGATATGACTGGATGAAACGGAAATATCCGGGTTTGTTTTGGCTAACTCAATCCCAGATATTGCTACAGCCTCTATGTTTGTTTTTTCTGGATATTATCGAGGGACTTTATTGTTTTGAATATTTTTTATTGGGGAACATTTTATTTTGTACCATTGAAACACTAATTGGTTCATCATGGGGACACCAGTTCCACACATTCTTATTTTCTAGGGAGTAAGGTAGAGGAAATGCGGCAAACAAACATGATACTTCTGTTTGTATAGATGACATTTTATGCACTTGCCTAACGAAAAGACTTTGCTTTTCTCGAAAACCATTTGTACTGTGATTTTCTCGGTCCATTGCATACGAATTCCACACCAGTTTGTCCGGATATGACTGGATGAAACCAGAAATATTTGGTTGTGTTTTGCCTAACTCAATCCCAGATATTGCTACAGCCTCTGTGTTTGTGTATTCCTGATATTATCCACAGACTTTATTGTTTTGAATGTTTATTATCAGGGAACATTTAATTTTGTACTGTTCAAACACTAATTGTTTCCACATGGAGACACCAGCTCTACACAATCGTAATTTCTTTTTTTTTATTAAACTTTTATTTAATGAAAATAAATTTCCAAAGTACAGCTCATGGGTTACAATGGCTTCTCTCTCCCAAAACTTCCCTCCCACCGACAACCCTTTCCTTTTCTGCTCCCTCTCCCCTTCCAATCATTATGGTTCATTTTCAATTCTCTTTATATACAAAAGATCAGTTTAGTATAAATTAGGTAACGATTTCAACAGTTTGCCCTCATATAGCAACACAAAGTGAAAAAAAATACTGTTGGAGTACTAGTTATAGCATTAAATAAGAGTGTACAGCACATTAAAGGCAGAGATCCTACATAATATTTGTTTAAAAATTAATTAATTTTCTATGCCATTTCCAATTTAACACCAGTTTTTTTTTTCATTTCCAATTATCTTTATATACAGAAGATCGATTCAGTATATAATTAGTAAAGATCTCATCAGTTTGTATTCATGCAGAAACACAAAGTGTAAAAATACTGTTTCAGTACTAGTTTTATAATCACTGCACATTAGACAACACATTCAGGACAGATCCCACATGGGATGTAAGTACACAGTGATTCCTGTTGCTGACTTAACAACTTGACACTCTTGATCATGGCGAGAGTAATTCCATTCGTGATTTCTACGGAGAAAGCTAGGGAATTGCGGCAAATAAACATGATATTTCTGTTTCTATAGCTAACATTTTATGCATTTGCCTAACGAAAATACTTGCTTTTCTCCAAAACCATTGGTACTGTGATTTTCTCGGTCCATTGCTTACAAATTCCACACCACTTTGTCTGGATATGAGTGGATGAAAACAGAAATATCTGGTTGTGTTTTGGCTAACTCAATCCGAAATATTGTACAGCCTATGTGTTTGTGTATTCCTGATATTGTCCACGGACTTTATTTTTTGAATGTTTTTTTTTCAGGGAACATTTAATTTTGTGCTTGGAAACACTAATTGGTCCACATGGAGACACAAGCTCTACACATTTGTATTTTCTAGGGAGAAAGCTAGAGGAACTGCGGCAAACAAACATGATATTTCTGTTTGTATAGATGACATTTTATGCACTTGCCTAAAGAACAAACTTTGCTTTTTTCCAAAACCATTTTTACTGTGATTTTCTCAGTTTGTTGCATACAAATTCCACACCAGTTTGTCCAGATATGACTGGATGAAACCACAAATATCCGGTTTTCTTTTGGCTAACTCAATCCCAGATATTGCTACAGCCTCTGTGTTTGTGTATTTCTCATGTTCTACATGGACTTTATTGTTTTTAATGTTTTTTATCAGGGAACATTTAATTTTCTGATTGGAAACACTAACTGGTTGCACATGGAGACACCAGCTCTACATATTTGTATTTTCTAGGGAGAATGCTAGAGGAACTGTGGTAAACAAGCATGATATTTCTGTTTGTATAGATGACATTTTATCTACTTGCCTAATGAAAAGCCTTTGCTTTTCTCCAAAACCATTTGAGCTGTGATTTTCTCGGTCCATTGCATACGAATTCCACACGAGGTTGTCCGGATATGACTGGATGAAACCAGAAATATCTCGTTGTGTTTTGGCTACCTCAATCCGAAATATTGCTACAGCCTCTGTGTTTGTGAATTGCTTATATTATCCATGGACTTTATATTTTTCAATGTTTTTTTTTTCAGGGCACATTTAATTTTGTACCGTTGAAACACTAATTTTTTCATCATGGGGACACCAGCTCCACACATTCGTATTTTCCAGGGAGAAAACTTGAGGAACTGCGGCAAACAAACATGATATTTCTGTTTGTACAGATGACATTTTATGCACTTGCCTAACAAAAATACTTCGCTTTTCTCCAAAACCATTTGTACTGTGATTTTCTCGGTCCATTGCATACGAATTCCACACCAGTTTATAAGGATATGACTGGATGAAACGGAAATATCCGGGTTTGTTTTGGCTAACTCAATCCCAGATATTGCTACAGCCTCTATGTTTGTTTTTTCTGGATATTATCCACAGACTTTATTGTTTTGAATGTTTTTTATTGGGTAACATTTTATTTTGTACCGTTGAAACACTAATTGGTTCATCATGGGGACACCAGCTCCACACATTCGTATTTTCTAGGGATTAAGCTAGAGGAACTGCGGAAAAACAAACATGATACTTCTGTTTGTATAGATGACATTTTATGCACTTGCCTAACGTAAAGACTTTGCTTTTCTCCAAAACCATTTTTACTGTGATTTTCTCGGTCCATTGCATACCAATTCCAAACCACTTTGTCCGGATATGACTCGATGAAACCAGAAATATCAGATTGTGTTTTGGCTAACTCAATCCCAGTTATTGTTACCGCTTCTATGTTTGTGTATTCCAGATATTATCCACAGACTTTATTGTTTTGAATGTTTTTAGCAGGGAATATTTAATTTTATGCCATAGAAACACAAATTGGTTCATCATGGGGACACCAGCTCTACACATTCTTATTTTCTAGGGAGAAAGCTAGAGGAAATACGGCAAACAAACATGATATTTCTGTTTGTCTAGATGACATTTTATGCACTTGCCTAACGAAAAGACTTTGCTTTTCTCCAAAACCATTTGTACTGTGATTTTCTCGGTCTATTGCATACGAATTCCATACCACTTTGTCCGTACATGACTGGATGAAACCGGAATAATCTGGTTATGTTTTGGCTAACTCAATCCAAAATATTGCTACAGCTTCTGTGTTTGTGTATTCCTGATAATATCCACACACTTTATTATTTTGAATATTTTTTATCAGGGAACATTTAATTTTGTGCTTGCAAACTCTAATTGCTTCCACATGGAGACATCAGCTCCACATATTTATATTTTCTAGGGCGAAATGTAGAGCAACTGCGGCAAACATGATATTTCAGTTTGTATCCATGGTACTTTATCTACTTGCCTAATAAAAAGACTTTACTTTTCTCCAAAACCATTTTTACTGTGATTTTCTCAGTCCATTGCATACGAATTCCACACCAGGTTGTCCGGATATGACTGGATGAAACTGGAAATATCCGGTTTTCTTTTGGCTAACTCAATCCCAGATATTGCTACAGCCTCTGTGTTTGTGCATTCCTGATATTATCCACAGACTTTATTGTTTTGAATGTTTTTTATCAGGGAACATTTAATTTTTACCGTTGAAACACTAATTGCTTCCACATGGAGACACCAGCTCTACACATTCGTATTTTCTACGGAGAAAGCTAGAGGAACTGCGGCAAACAAACATGACATTTCTGTTTGTCCAGATGACATTTTATGCAATTGCCTAACGAAAAGACTTTGCTTTTCTCCAAAACCATTTGTACTGTTATTTTCTCGGTCCATTGCATACGAATTTCACACCACTTTGTCCGGATATGACTGGATGAAACCGGAAATATCTGGTTTTGTTTTGGCTAACTCAATCCGAAATACTGTGAAAGACTGTGTGTTTGTGTTTTCTGGATATTAGCAATGGACTTTATTGTTTTGAATATTTTTTCAGGGAACATTTAATTTTGTACCTTAGAAACACTAATTGGTTCATCATGGGGACACCAGCTCTACACATTAGTATTTTCTAGGGAGAAAGCTAGAGGAACTGCAGCAAACAAACATGATATTCCTGTTTGAATAGATGACATTTTATGCACTTTCCTAATGAAAAGACTTTGCTTTTCTCCAAAACCATTTTTACTGTGATTTTCATGGTCCATTGCATACGAATTCCATACCACTTTGTACGGATATGACTGGATGAAACCACAAATATCTGGTTGTGTTTTGGCTACTCAATCCCAGATATTGCTACAGCCTCTGTTTTTGTGTTTTCCGGATATTATCCACGGACTTTATTGTTTTGAATTTTTTTTTCAAAGAACATTTAATTTTGTGCTTGGAAACTCTAATTCGTTCCACATGGAGACACCAGCTCTACACATTCGTATTTCTACAGAAAAGCTAGAGGAACTGTGGCAAACAAACATGATATTTCTGTTTGTATAGATGACATTTTATGCATTGCCTAACGTAAAGACTTTGCTTTTCTCCAACCCATTTTTACTGTGAATATCTCGGTACATTGCATACGAATTCCACTCCAGTTTGTGCGGATATGACTGGATGAAACCAGAAATATCTGGTTGTGTTTTGGCTAACTCAATCCCAGATATTGCTGCAGCCTCTATGTTTGTCTATTCCTGATATTATCCACGGACTTTATTGTTTTGAATGTTTTTTTCAGGGAACATTTAATTTTGAACTTGGATACAGTAATTGGTTCCACATGGAGACACCAGCTCTACACATTCGTATTTTCTAGGGAGAAACCTAGAGGGACTGCGGCAAACAAACATGATATTTCTGTTTGTATAGATGACATTTTATGCACTTTCCTAACGAAAAGACTTTGCTTTTATCCAACCCATTTTTACTGTGATTTTCTCGGTCCATTGCATACGAATTCCACACCACTTTGTGCGGATATGACTGGATGAAACCGGAAATATCCGGTTTTGTTTTGGCTAACTCAATCCCAGATATTGCTGCAGCCTCTACGTTTTTTTATTCTGAATATTATCCACAGACTTTATTTTTTTGAATGTTTTTTTAGGGAACATTTCATTGTGAGCTTGGGTATAGCAATTGGTTCCACATGGAGACACCAACTCTACATATTCGTATTTTCTGGGGAGAAAGCTAGAGAAACTTCGACAAACAAACATGATATGTCTGTTTGTATAGATGACATTTTATGCACTTGCCTAATGAAAAGACTTTGCTTTACTCCAAAACCATTTTTACTCTGATTTTCTCGGTCCATTGCATACGAATTCCACACCACTTTGTCCAGATATGACTGGAAGAAACCTGAAATATCTGGTTTTGTTTTGGCTAACTCAATCCTAGATATTGCTACAGCCTCTGTGTTTGTGTTTTCTGGATATTATCAATGGACTTTATTGTTTTGAATGTTTTTTATCGGGGAACATTTTATTTTGACCTTGGATACAGTAATTGGTTCCACATGGAGACACCAGCTCTACATATTCGTATTTTCTAGGGAGAAAGCTATTAGAACTGCGGAAAACAAATATGATATTTCTGTTTGTATCGATGACATTTTATGCACTTGCCTAATGAAAAGACTGCTTTTCTCCAAAAGCATTTTTACTGTGATTTTCTCAGTCAATTGCGTACGAATTCCAGACAAGTTTGTCCAGATATGACTGGATGAAACCGGAAATATCAGGTTGTGTTTTGGCTAACTCAATCGAAATATTGTGAAAGCCTATGTGTTTGTGTTTTCTGGATATTATCAATGGACTTTACTGATTTGAATGTTTTGGATCGGGGGACATTTAATTTTGACTTTGGATACAGTAATTGGTTCCACATGGAGACACCAGGTCTACACATTCATATTTTCCATGGAGAAAACTAGAGGAACTGTGGCAAATAAACATGATATTTCTGTTTGTATAGATGACATTTTATGCATTTGCCTAATGAAAAGACTACTTTTCTCCGAAAGCATTTTTACTCTGATTTTCTCAGTCCAAGGAATACGAATTCCACACCAGTTTGTCCAGATATGACTGGATGAAACCAGAAATATCCGGTTGTGTATTGCCTAACTCAATCCGAAATGTTGTGAAAACCTCTGTGTTTCTGTTTTCTGGATATTATCGATGGACTTTATTGTTTTGAATGTTTTTATCAGGGAACATTTTATTTTGAGCTTGAAAAACACTAATTGGTTCATCATGGGGTCACCAGCTCTACACATTCATATTTTCTAGGGAGAAAGCTAAAGGAACTACGGCAAACAAACATGATATTTCTGTTTCTATAGATGACATTTTAAACACTTGCCTAACGAAAAGACTTTGCTTTTCTCCAAAACCATTTTTCTGTGAATTCTCGGTCCACTGCATAGGAATTCCACACCAGTTTGTCCGGATATGACTGGATGAAACCAGAAATAGCCGGTTGTGTTTTGGCTAACTCAATCTGAAATATTGTGAAAGCCTCTGTGTTTGTGTTTTCTGGATATTATCCACAGACTTTATTGTTTTGAATGCTTTTATCGGGGAACATTTTATTTTGTCTTTGGATACCGTAATTGGTTCCACATGGAGACACCAGTCTACATATTCTTATTTTCTAGGGAGAAAGCTAGAGGAACTGCTGCAAACAAACATGATATTTCTGTTTGTATAGATGACATTATATACACTTACCTAACGAAAAGACTTTGTTTTTCGCCAAAATCATTTTTAATGTGATTTTCTCGGTCAATTGCATACGAATTCCACACCAGTTTGTCCGGATATGACTGGATGAAAACGGAAATATCCGCTTTTGTTTTGGCTAATTCAATCCCAGATATTGCTACAGCCTCTGTGTTTGTGTTTTCTGGATATTATCAATGGACTTTATTGTTTTGAATGTTTTTTATCGGGGAACATTTTATTTTGAGCTTGGATACAGCAATTGGTTCCACATGGAGACACCAGCTCTACATATTCGTATTTTCTATGGAGAATGCTATTGGTACTGTGGAAAAAAAAATATGATATTTCTGTTTCTATAGATGACATTTTATGCACTTGCCTAGTGAAAAGACTGCTTTTCTTCAAAATCATTTGTACTGTGATTTTATCGGTCCATTGCATACGAATTCCACACCAGTTTGTCCGGATATGACTGGATGAAACTGGAAATATCCGGTTTGTTTTGGCTAACTCAATCCCAGATATTGCTACAGCCTCTGTGTTTGTGTTTTCTGGATATAATCCATGGACTTTATTGTTTTGAATGTTTTTTATCAGGGAACATTGCATTTTGTACTGTAGAAACACTAATTGGTTCATCATGGGGACAGCTGCTCCACACATTCGTATTTTCTAGGGAGAAAGCTAGAGGAACTGCGGCAAACAAACACGATATTTCTGTTTGTATAGATGACATTTTATGCACTTGCCAAATGAAAAGACTTTGCATTTCTCCAAAACCATTTTTAGTTTGATTTTCTCAGTCCATTGCATACGAATTCCACACCAGTTTGTCCGGATATGACTGGATGAAACCGGAAATATCCGGTTATTTTTATGTCTAACTCAATCCCAGATATTGCTACAGCCTCTGTGTTTGTGTTTTCTGGATATTATCGATAGACTTTATTGTTTTGAATGTTTTTTTTATGAGGGAACATTTAATTTTGTGCTTGGAATCACTAATTGGGTCCACATGGGGAAACCACCTCTACGCATTCGTATTTTCTAGGGAGAAAGCTAGAGGAACTGCTACAAACAAACATGATTTTTCTGTTTGTATAGATGACATTTTATGCACTGGCCTAACGAAAAAATTTTGCTTTTCTCCAAAAGCATATTTACTCTGATTTTCTCGGTCCATTGCATAGGAATTCCACAGCGGTTTGTCCAGATATGACTAAATGAACACAGAAATATCCGGTTTTGTTTGGCTAACTCAATGCGAAATATTGCTACAGCCTCTGTGGTTGTGTTTTCTGGATAGTATCGATTCACTATATTGTTTTGAATGTTTTTATCAGGGAACATTTAATTTGTACCGTTGAAACACTAATTGGTTCATCATGCTAACACCAGCTCTACACATTCTTATTTTCTTGTTAGACTGCTAGGGGAACTGCGGCAAACAAACATGATATTTCTGTTTGTATCGATGACATTTTATGCACTTGCCTAAGGAAAAGACTTTGCTTTTCTCCAAAACAATTTTTCTGTGATTTTCTTGGTATACTTCATATGAATTCCACACCAGTTTACCGGATATGACTGGATGAAACCGGAAATATCCAGTTTTGTTTTGGCTATCTCAATCCCACATATTGCTACAGTCTCTGTGTTTGTGTTTTCCGGATATTATCAACGGACTATATTGTTTTGAATGTTTTTTTTTTATCGGGGAACATTTAATTTTGAGCTTAGATACACTAATTGGTTCCACATAGAGACACCAGCTCTACATATTTGTATTTTCCAGGGAGAAATCTAGAGGAACTGTGACAAACAAACATGATATTTCTGTTTGTCTAGATGACATTTTATGCACTTGACTAACGAAAAGACTTTGCTTTTCTCCAAAACCATTTTTACTGTGATTTTCTCGGTCCATTGCATACGAACTCCACAACATTTTTTCCGGATATGACAGGATAAAACCGGAAATATCCGGTTGTGTTTAGGCTAACACATTCCGAAATATTGTGAAAGCCTCTGCGTTTGTTTTTTCTGGATATTATCGATGGATTTTATGGTTTTGAATGTTTTTATCAGGTAATATTTAATTTTGTACCATAGAAACACTAATTGGTTCATCATGGGGACACCAGCTCTACACATTCGTATTTTCTAGGGAGACTGCTAGAGGAACTGTGGCAAACAAACATGATATTTCTGTTTGTATAGATGACATTTTATGCACTTGCCTAACGAAAAGACTTTCCTTTTCTTCAATACCATTTTTCTGTAATTTTCTCGGTACACTTAATACTAATTCCACACCAGTTTGTCTGGATATGACTGGATGAAACTGGAAATATCCGGTTTTGTTTTGGCTAACTCAATCCCAGATATTGCTACAGCCTCTGTGTTTGTGTATTCCTGATAATAATCATGGACTTTATTGTTTTGAATTTTTTAATCAGAGAACCTTTAGTTTTGTGCTTGGAAACACTAATTGTTTCCACATGGAGACACCAGCTCTACACATTCGTAATATCTAGGGAGAAAGCTAGAGGAACTTCGGCAAACAAACATGATATTTCTGTTTGTATAGGTGAAATTTTATGCATTGCCTAACGAAAAGACTTTGCTTTTCTCAAAAACCATTTTTACTGTGATTTTCTCGGTCCATTGCATTTGAATTCCAAACGACTTTTTCTGGATATGACTGGATGAAACAGAAATACCTGGTTGTGTTTTGGCTAACTCAATCCGAAATACTGTGAAAGCCTCTGTGTTTGTGTTTTCTGGATATTATCGATGGACTTTATTGTTTTGAATGTTTTTTTATCAGGGAAAATTTAATTTTGTGCCGTAGAAACACTATTTGGTTCATCATGGGGACACCAGCTCTACACATTCGTATTTTCTAAGGAAACTGCTACAGGAACTGCGACAAACAAGCATGATATTTCTGTTTGTATAGATGACATTTTATGCACTTGCCTAATGAAAAGACTTTGCTTTTCTCCAAAACCATTTTTACTGTGATTTTCTCGGTCCATTCCATACGAATTCCACACCACTGTGTCCGGATATGACGGCATGAAACCATAAATATCTGGTTTTATTTTGGCTAACTCAATGGGAAATATTGCTACAGCTTCTGTGTTTGTGTATTCCTGACTTTATCCACGGACTTTGTTGTTTTCAATGTATTTTTTTCAGGGAACATTTAATTTTGTGCTTGGAAACACTAATGGATTACACATGGAGATACCAGCTCTACACATTTGTATTTTCTAGGGAAAAAGCTAGAAGAACTGCGATAAATAGACATGATATTTTTGTTTGTTTAGATGACATTTTATGCACTTGCCTAACGAAAAGACTTTGCTTTTCTCCAAAACCATTTTCACTGTGATTTTCTCGGTCCATTGCATACGCATTCCACACCACTTTGTCCGGATATGACAGGATGAAACCAGAAATATCCGGTTTTGTTTTCGCTAACTCAATCCCAGATGTTACTACAGCCTCTGTGTTTGTGTATTCCTGATATTATCCGCGGACTTTATTTTTTTGAAAGTTTTTTTTCAGGGAACATTTAATTTTGTGTTGGAAAAACTAATTGATTCCACATGGAGACATCAGCTCTACACATTCGTATTTTCTAGGGAGAAATCTAGACGAACTCTGGCAAGCAAACATGATATTTCTGTTCGCATCGAAGACATTTTATGCACTTGCCTAACGAAAAGACTTTGATATCCTCCAAAACCATTTTTACTGTAATTTTCTCGGTCCATTGCATACGCATTCCACACCAGTTTGTCCTGATGTGACTGGATGAAACCAGAAATATCTGGTTGTGTTTGGCTAACTCAATGCGAAATATTTTGAAAGCCTCTGTGTTTGTGTATTCCTGATATTATCCATGCACTTTATTTTTTTCAATGATTTTTTAAGGGGACATTTAATTTTGTGCTTAGAAACACTAATTGCTTCCACATGGAGACACCAGCTCTACACATTCGTATTTTCTAGGGAGAAAGCTAGAAGAACTGCAGCAAACATACATGATGTTTCTGTTTGTATCGATGACATTTTATGCAATTGCCTAACGAAAAGACTTTGGTTTTCTCCAAAACCATTTGTACTGTGATTTTCTCGGTGCATTGCTTAAGAATTCCATAGCAGTTTGTCCGGATATGCCTGGATGTAACCGGAAATATCCGGTTTTGTTTTGGCTAACTCAATCCCAGATATTGCTACAGCCTCTGTGTTTGTGTATTCCTGATATTATCCAAGGACTCTATAGTTTTGAATGGCTTTATCAGGGAACATTTTATTTTGTGCTTGGAAACACTAATTATTTCCAGATGGAGACACCAGCTCTACATATTCCTATTTTCTAGGGAGAAAGCTGAAGGAACTGCGGTAAACAAACATGATATTTCTGTTTCTATCGATGATATTTTATCTACTTGCCTAACGAAAAGACTTTGCTTTTCTCCAAAACCATTTTAATGTGATTTTCTCAGTCCATTGCATACGAATTCCACACCACTTTGTCCGGATATGACTGGATGAAACCAGAAATATCGGGTTGTGTTTTGGCTAACTCATTCCGAAATATTGTGAATCCTCTGTGCTTGTGTTTTCTGGATATATTCAATGGAGTTTATTCTTTTGAATGTTTTTATCAGGGAACATTTAATTTTGTACTGTAAAAAACTAATTGGTTCATCATGGGAACACCACCTGTACACATTCATATTTTTTAGGGAGAAAGCTAGAGGAACTGCGACAAAAAAACATGATATTTCTGTTTGTATAGATGACATTTTATGCAATTGCCTAACGAAAAGATTTTGCTTTTCTTCAAAACATATTTCACTATGTTTATCACGGTCCATTGCATACGAATTCCACACGACTTTGTCCGGATATCACTGGATGTAAATAGAAATATCCGGTTGTGTTTTGGCTAACTCAATCCGAAATATTGTAAAAGTTTCTTTTTTTTGGTGTTTTCCGAATATCATCGATGGACTTTATTGTTTTGAATATTTTTATCAGGGAGCATTTAATTTTGTACCGTAGAAACACTAATTGGTTCATCATGGGGACACCAGCTCTACACATTCGTATTTTCTAGGGAGAAAACAAGAGGAACTGCGGCAAACAAACATGATATTTCTTTTTGTATATATGACATTTTATGCACTTGCCTAACGAAAAGAATTTGCTTTTCTCCAACACCATTTTTACTGTGAATATCTCGGTCCATTGCATACGAATTCCACTCCAGTTTGTCCAGATATGAAAGGATGAAACCGGAGATATCTGCTTTTGTTTTGGCTAACTCAATCCCAGATATTGCTATAGCCTCTGTGTTTGTTTTTTTTTTGGATATTATCAATGGACTTTATTGTTTTGAAAGTTTTTTACAGGGAAACATTTTATTTTGAGCTTGGATACAGTAATTCATTCCCCATGGAGACACCAGCCCTATATAGCCCCTATATAGCCCCTGTTTTGGCTAAATCAATCCCAGATATTGCTACAGCCTCTGTGTTTTTGTATTCCTGATATTATCCAGGGACTTTATTGTTTTGAATGTTTTTTATTAGGGAGTGTTTAATTTTGTGCTTGGAAACAAAAATTGGTTCCACATGGAGACACCAGCTCTACATATTCGTATTTTCTAGGGAGAAACCCAGAGGAAATGCGGCAAACAAACATGATATTTCTATTTGAATCGATGATATTTTATCTACTTGCCTAATGAAAAGACTTTGCTTTTCTCCAAAACCATTTTTACTCTGATTTTCTTGGTGCATTGCATACAAATTCCACACCACTTTGTCCGGATATGACTGGATGAAAACAGAAATATCCAGTTGTGTTTTGGCTAACTAAATCCCAAATATTATTCCTGCCTCTACGTTTGCTTTTTCTGTATATTATCAACGGACTTTATTGTTTTGAATGTTTTTTATGGGGGAACATTTTATTTTGAGCTTGGATACAGTAATTGGTTCCACATGGAGACACCAGCTGAACATATTCGTATTTTATAGCGAGAGAGCTAGAGGAACTGCGGCAAACAAACATGATATTTCTGTTTGTATAGATGATATTTTATGCACTTGCCTAACCAAATGACTTTGCTTTTCTCCAAAATCGTTTTGTCTGTGATTTTCTCGGTTCATCGCATACGAATTCCACACCACTTTGTCCGTATATGACTGGATGAAAACAGAAATATCCGGTGGTGTTTTGGCAAACTCAATCCGAAATATTGTGAAAGCCTCTGTGTTTGTGTTTTCTGGATATTATCAACGGACTATATTTTTTGAATGTTTTTTATCGGGCAACATTTCATTTTGAGCTGGGATACAGTAATTGGTTACACATGGAGACACCAGCTGAACATATTCTTATTTTCTAGGGAGAAAGATAGAGGAACTGCGACAAACAAACATAATATTTCTGTTTGTATAGATGACATTTTATGCACTTGCCTAACGAAAAGACTTTGTTTTTCTCCAAAACCATTTTTCTGTGATTTTCTCGGTACACTTCATATGAATTCCACACATTTGTCTGGATATGACTGGATGAAACCGGAAATATCCGGTTTTGTTTTGGCTAACTCAATCCCAGATATTGCTACATCCTCTGTGTTTGTGTATTCCTGATATTATCCACGGATTTTATTTTTTTGAATGCTTTTTATCAGGAAACATTTGATTTTGTACCGTTCAAACACTAATTGGTTCATCATGGGGACACCAGCTCTACACATTCGTATTTTCTACGGAGAAAGCTAGAGGAACTGCGGCAAAAAACATGATATTTCTGTTTGTATCTCTGAGATTCTATGCACTTGCCTAAAGTAAAGACTTTGCTTTTCTCCAAAACCATTTTCACTGTGATTTTCTAGGTCCATTGCATATGAATTCCACACCAGTTTACTGGATATGACTGGATGAAACCGGAAATATCCGCTTTTGTTTTGGCTAATTCAATCCCAGATATTGCTACAGCCTCTGTGTATGTGTATTCCTGATATTATCCATGGATTTTATGGTTTTGAATGTTTTTTTTCAGGGAACATTTAATTTTGTTCTTGGAATCACTAATTGGTTCCACGTGGAGACACCATTTCTACAAATTTGTACTGTCTAGGGAGAAAGCTAGAGGAACTGCGACAGACAAACATGATATTTCTGTTTGTATCGATGACATTTAATGGACTTGCCTAACGAAAAGACTTTGCTTTTCTCCAAAACCATTTTTACTGTGATTTTTTTTTTTGGTTCATTGCATACGAATTCCACACCACTTTGTCCGGATATGACTGGATGAGAACACAAATATCCAGCTGTGTTTTGGCTAACTCAATCCCAAATATTATTCCTGCCTCTACGTTTGCTTTTTCTGTATATTATCAACGGACTTTATTGTTTTGAATGTTTTTTATAGGGGAACATTTTATTTTGAGCTTGGATACAGTAATTGGTTCCACATGGAGACACCAGCTGAACATATTCGTATTTTATAGCGAGAGAGCTAGAGGAACTGCGGCAAACAAACATGATATTTCTGTTTGTATTGATGATATTTTATGCACTTGCCTAACGTAAAGACTTTGCTTTTCTCGAAAATCATTTTTTCTGTGATTTTCTCGGTCCATCGCATACGAATTCCACACCAGTTTGTCTGGATATGACTGGATGAAAACAGAAATATCCGGTAGTGTTTTGGCTAACTCAATCCGAAATATTGTGAAAGCCTCTGTGTTTGTGTTTTCTGGATATTATCAATGGACTATATTTTTTTGAATATTTTTTATCGGGGAACATTTTATTTTGAGCTTGGATACAGTAATTGGTTCCACATGGAGACACCAGCGGAACATCTTCATGTTCTCTAGGGAGAAAGCTAGAGGAACAGCGGCAAATAAACATGATATTTCTGTCTGTATAGATGACATTATATGCACTTGCCTAATGAAAAGACTTTGCTTTTCTCCAAAACCATTTTTACTGTGATTTTCTCGGTCCATTGCATACGAATTCCACACCACTTTGTCCGGATATGACTGCATGAAACCAGAAATATCTGGTTGTGTTTTGGCTAACTCAATCTGAAATATTGTGAAAAACTCTGTGTTTGTGTTTTCTGGATATTATCAACGGACTATATTTTTTTGAATGTTTTTTTATCAGGGAACATTTTATTTTGAGCTTGGATATAGTAATTGGTTCCAATGGAGACACCAGCTGAACTTATTCGTATTTTCTAGGGAGAAACCCAGAGGAAATGCGGCAAACAAACATGATATTTCTGTTTGTATAGATGACATTTTATGCACTTGCCTAACGTAAAGACTTTGCTTTTCTCCAAAAGCATTTGTACTGTGAATGTCTCGGTCCATTGCATACGAATTCCATACCTGTTTACTGGATATGACTGGATGAAACCGGAAATATCCGGTTTTGTTTTGACTAATTCAATCCCAGATATTGCCACAGCCTATGTTTTTGTGTATTCCTGATATTATCCATGGACTTTATGGTTTTGATTTTTTTTTATCAGGGAACATTTAATTTTGTGCTTGGAATCACTATTTGCTTCCACATGGAGACACAAGCTCTACACATTCGTATATTCTAGGGAGACAGCTAAAGATACTGCGACAAACAAACATGATATTTCTGTTTGTATAGATGACATTGTATGCACTTGCCTAACGAAAAGACTTTGCTTTTCTCCAAAACCATTTGTACTGTGATTTTCTCGATCCATTGCATACGAATTCCACACCACTTTGTCAGGATATGACTGGATGAAACACGAAATATCCGGTTTTGTTTTGGCTACGTAAATCCCAGATATTGCTAGAACCTCTGTGTTTATGTATTCTGGATATTATCAATGGACTTTATTGTTTTGAATGCTTTTTTCGGGGAACATTTAATTTTGTTCTTGGAATCGCTAATTGGTTCCACATGGAGACACCAGCTCTACATATTTGTATTTTCTAGGGAGAAAGCTAGAGGAACTGCGGCAAACAAACATGATATTTCTGTTTGTATCGATGATATTTTATGCACTTGCCTAACGAAAAGACTTTGCTTTTCTCCAAAACCATTTTTACTCTGATTTTCTCGGTCCATTGCATACGAATTCCACGCCAGTTTGTCCGGATATGACTGGATGAAACCGGAAGTATCCGGTTTTGTTTTGGCTAACTCAATCCCAGATATTGCTAGAACCTCTGTGTTTCTGTATTCCGGATATTATCTAAGGACTTTATTGTTTAGAATGTTTTTATAAGGGAACATTTAATTTTGTACCGTAGAAACACTAATTGGTTCATCATGGGGACACCAGCTCTACATATTCGTATTTTCTACGGAGAAAGCTAGAGGAACTGTGGCAAACAAACATGATATTTCTGTTTGTATAGATGACATCTAGAGGAACTGCGGCAAACAAACATGATATTTCTGTTTGTATAGATGGCATTTTATGCACTTGCCTAATGAAAAGACTTTGCTTTTCTCCAAAACCATTTTTACTCTGATTTTCTCAGTAGACTGCATACGAATTCCACACCACTTTTTCAGGATATGACTGGCTGAAACCCAAAATATCTCGTTGTGTTTTGGCTAACTCTATCCGAAATATTCTAAAAGCCTCTGTGTTTGTGCATTCCTGATATTATCCAAGGACTTTTTGTTTTGAATGTTTTTATCAGGGAACATTTAATTTTGTACCTCTGAAACACTAATTGGTTCACCATGCGCACACCAGCTCTACACATTCGTATTTTCAAGGGAGAAAGCTAGAGGAACTGCGGCAAAGAAACCTGATATTTCTGTTTGTATAGATGACATCTAGAGGAACTGCGACAAACAAACATGACATTTCCTTTTGTATAGATGACATTTTATGCACTTGCCTAATGAAAAGACTTTGCTTTTCTCCAAAACCGTTTGTACTCTGATTTTCTCGGTCCATTGCAAATGAATTCCAAACCAGTTTGTCCGAATATGACTGGTTGAAACCAGAAAACTCTGGTTGTGTTTAGGCTAACTAAATCTGAAATATTGTGAAAGCCTCTGTGTTTCTGTATTCCTGATATTATCCGTGGACTTTTTGTTTTGAATGTTTTTATCAGGGAACATTTTATTTTGTACCGTTGAAACACTAATTGGTTCATCATGGGAACACCAGCTCTACACATTCGTATTTTCTAGGGAGAAAGCTAGAGGAACTGCGACAAACAAACATGATAATTCTGTTTGTATCGATGACATTTTATGCACTTGCCTAACGTAAAGACTTTGCTTTTCTCCAAAACCATTTTTACTGTGATTTTGTCGGTCCATTGCATAAGAATTCCACACCCGTTTCTCTGGATATGACTGGATGAAACCAGAAATATCCGGTTGTGTTTTGGCTAACTAAATCCCAGATGTTGCTACAGCTCTGTGTTTGTGTTTTCTGGATATTATTCTCGGACTTTATATTTTTATCAGGGAACATTTTATTTTGAGCTTGGATACAGTGATCTTTCCACATGGAGACACCAGCTGAATATATGCGTATTTTCTAGGGAGATACTAGAGGAACTGCGACAAACAAACATGATATTTCTGTTTGTATAGATGACATTTTATGCACATTCCTAACGAAGAGACTTTGCGTTTCTCCAAAACCATTTTTACTGTGATTTTCTCGGTCCATTGCATACGAATTCCACACGACTTTGTCCGGATATCACTGGATGAATCTGGAAATATCTCGTTTTGTTTTGGCTAACTCAATCCGAGATATTGCTACAGCCTCTGTGTTTTTATATTCCTGATATTATCCACGGACTTTATTGTTTTGAATGTTTTTTATCAGGGAACATTTAATTTTGTGCTTGCAAACTCTAATTGGTTCCACCTGGAGACACTAGCTCCACATATTTGTATTTTCTAGGGAGAAATCTAGAGGAACTGCGGCAAACAAACATGATATTTCAGTTTCTATCGATGATATTTTATCCACTTGCCTAACGAAAAGACTTTGCTTTTCTCCAAAACCATTTTTATTGTGATTATCTCGGTCCATTGCAAATGAATTTCACACCACTTTCTCCATATATGACTGGACGAAACCGGAAATATCCGCTTTTGTTTTCGCTAACTCAATCCCAGATATTGCTACAACCTCTGTGTTTGTGCATTCCTGATATTATCCACAGACTTTATTTTTTTAAATGCTTTTTATCGGAGAACATTTAATTTTGTACCGTGGAAACACTAATTGTTTAGACATGGAGACACCAGCTCTACACATTCGTATTTTCTAGGGAGATACCTAGAGGAACTGTGGCAAACAAAGCTGATATTTCTGTTTGTATAGATGACATTTTATGCACTTGCCTAACCAAAGGACTTTGCTTTTCTCCAAAACCATTTTTAATCTGACTTTCTCGGTCCATTGCATACGAATTTCACACCACTTTGTCCGGATATGACTGGATAAAACTCGAATATCCAGTTGTGTTTTGGCTAACTCAATCCAAAATATTGCTGCAGCCTCTATGTTTGTTTTTCTGCATATTATCCACAGACTTTATTGTTTTGAATGTTTTTCATCGGGGAACATTGAATTTTGGGCTGTGAAACAATAATTGGTTCCACATGGAAACACCAGCTCTACACATTCGTATATTCTAGGGAGAAACCTAGAGGTACTGCTGCAATCAAACATGATATTTCTGTTTCTATAGATGACATTTGATGCAATTGCCTAATGAAAAGACTTTGCTTTTCTCCAAAACCATTTGTACTGTGATTTTCTCGGTCCATTGCATACAAATTCCACACCAGTTTGTCCGGATATCACTGGATGAAACCGGAAATATCCGCTTTTGTTTTGGCTAACTCAATCCCAGATAATGCTAAAGCCTCTGTGTTTCTATATTCCTGATATTATCTACGGACTTTATTGTTTTGAATGTTTTTATCAGGGAACATTTAATTTTGTGCTTGCAAACTCTAATTGGTTCCACGTGGAGACACCAGCTCCACATATTTGTATTTTCTAGGGAGAAATCTAGAGGAACTGCGGCAAACAAACATGATATTTCAGTTTGTATCGATGATATTTTATCTCCTTGCCTAAATAAAAGACTATGCTTTCCTCCAAAACCATTTTTACTGTGATTTTCTCGGTCCATTGCATAGAATTCCACACCACTTTGTCCGGATATGACTGGATGACACCAGAAATATCTCGTTGTGTTTTGGCTAACTCAATCCCAGATATTGCTACAGCCTCTGTGTTTGTGTTTTCTGGATATTATCGTTGGACTTTATTGTTTTGAATGTTTTTATCAGGGAACATTTAATTTTGTACCGTAGAAACACTAATTGATTCCAAATGGAGACACAAGCTCTACACATTCGTAATTTCTAGGGAGAAATCTAGCGGAACTGCAGCAAACAAACATGATATTTCTGTTTGTATCGATGATATTTTATGCACTTGCCTAAAAGACTTTGCTTTTCTCCAAAACCATTTTTACTCTGATTTTCTCGGTCCATTGCATACGAATTCCACTCCAGTTTGTCCGGATATGACTGGATGAAACCGGAAGTATCCGGTTTTGTTTTGGCTAACTCAATCCCAGATATTGCTAGAACCTCTGTGTTTCTGTATTCCGGATATTATCTAAGGACTTTATTGTTTTGAATGTTTTTATAAGGGAACATTTAATTTTGTACCGTAGAAACACCAATTGGTTCATCATGGGGACACCAGCTCTACATATTCGTATTTTCTACAGAGAAAGCTGGAGGAACTGTGGCAAAAAAACATGATATTTCTGTTGTATAGATGACATCTAGAGGAACTGCGGCAAACAAACATGATATTTCTGTTTGTATAGATGACATCTAGAGGAACTGCGAAAAACAAACATGACATTTCCTTTTGTATAGATGACATTTTATGCACTTGCCTTATGAAAAGACTTTGCTTTTCTCCAAAACCGTATGTACTCTGATTTTCTCGTTCCATTGCAAATGAATTCCAAACCAGTTTGTCCGAATATGACTGGTTGAAACCAGAAAACTCTGGTTGTGTTTAGGCTAACTCAATCCGAAATATTGCTACAGCCTCTGTGTTTCTGTATTCCTGATATTATCCGCGGACTTTTTGTTTTGAATGTTTTTATCAGGGAACATTTTATTTTGTACCGTTGAAACACTAATTGGTTCATCATGGGAACACCAGCTCTACACATTCGTATTTTCTAGGGAGAAAGCTAGAGGAACTGCGGCAAACAAACATGATAATTCTGTTTGTATCAATGACATTTTATGCACTTGCATAACAAAAAGACTTTGCTGTTCTCCAAAACCATTTTTACTGTGATTTTGTCAGTCCATTGCATAAGAATTCCATACACGTTTGTCCTGATATGACTGGATGAAACCAGAAATATCCGGTTGTGTTTTGGCTCACTAAATCCCAGATGTTGCTACAGCCTCTGTGTTTGTGTTTTCTGGATATTATTCTCGGACTTTATATTTTTATCAGGGAACATTTTATTTTGAGCTTGGATACAGTGATCTTTCCACATGGAGACACCTGCTGAATATATGCGTATTTTCTAGGGAGATACTAGAGGAACTGCGACAGACAAACATGATATTTCTGTTTGTATAGATGACATTTTATGCACTTGCCTAACGAAAAGACTTTGCTTTTCTCCAAAACCATTTTTACTGTGATTTTCTCGGTCCATTGCATACGAATTCCACACGACTTTGTCCGGATATCACTGGATGAATCTGGAAATATCTCGTTTGTTTTGGCTAACTCAATCCGAGATATTGCTACAGCCTCTGTGTTTTTATATTCCTGATATTATCCACGGACTTTATTGTTTTGAATGTTTTTTATCAGGGAACATTTAATTTTGTGCTTGCAAACTCTAATTGGTTCCACCTGGAGACACTAGCTCCACATATTTGTATTTTCTAGGGAGAAATCTAGAGGAACTGCGGCAAACAAACGTGATATTTCAGTTTCTATCGATGATAGTTTATCCACTTGCCTAATGAAAAGACTTTGCTTTTCTCCAAAACCATTTTTATTGTGATTATCTCGGTCCATTGCAAATGAATTCCACACCACTTTGTCCGTATATGACTGGACGAAACCGGAAATATCCGCTTTTGTTTTGGCTAACTCAATCCCAGATATTGCTACAAACTCTGTGTTTGTGCATTCCTGATATTATCCACAGAGTTTATTTTTTTTGAATGCTATTTTCGGAGAACATTTTATTTTGTACCGTGGAGACACTAATAGTTTCGAAATGGAGACACCAGCTCTACACATTCGTATTTTCTAGGGAGAAAGCTAAAGGAACTGCGAAAAACAAACATGATATTTCTGTTTGTATCGATGACATTTTATGCACTCGCCTAATGAAAAGACTTTGCTTTTCTCCAAAACCATTTTTACTCTGACTTTCTCGGTCCATTGCATACGAATTCCACACCAAATTGTCCGGATATTACTGGATGAAACCGGAAATATCCGGTTTTATTTTGGCTAACTCAATCTCAGATATTGCTACAGCCTCTGTGAGTGTGCATTCCTGATATTATCCACAGACTTTATTGTTTTGAATGTTTTTTATCGGGGAACATTTTATTGTGTGCTTGGATACAGTAATGGGTTCCACATGGAAACACTAGCTCTACATATTTGTATTTTCTAGGGAGAAAGCTAGAGGAACTGTGACAAACAAACATGGTATTTCTGTTTGTATAGATGACATTTTATGCACTTGCTTAATGAAAAGACTTTGCTTTACTCCAAAACCATTTTCACTCTGATTTTATCGGTCCATTGCATATGAATTCCAAACCACTTTATCCGGATATGACTGGATGAAACCAGAAATATCCGGTTGTGTTTTGGCTAACTTAAACCGAAATATGGTGAAAGACTGTGTGTTGTGTTTTCTGGATATTATCGATGGACTTTATTGTTTTGAATGTTTTTATCAGGGAACATTTAATTTTGTACCGTAGAAACACTAATTCGTTCATCATGGGGACACCAGTTCTACACATTCGTATTTTCTATGGAGAAAGCTAGAGGAACTGCGGCAAACAAACATGATATTTCTGTTTGTATAGATTGCATTTTATGCACTTGCCTAACGAAAAGACTTTGCTTTTCTCCAAAACCCTTTGTACTGTGATTTTCTCGGTCCATTGCATCTGAATTCCACACCACTTTGTCTGGATATTACTGGATGAAACCGGAAATATCTGGTTTTGTTTTGGCTAACTCAATCCCAGATATTGCTACAGCCTCTGTGTTTGTGTTTTCTGGATATTATCGATGGACTTTATTGTTTTGAATGTTTTTGTCATGGAACATTTAATTTTGTACCGTTGAAACACTAATTGTTTCCACATGGAGACACCAGCTCTACACATTCGTATTTTTAGGGAGAAAGCTAAAGGAACTGCGTCAAACAAACATGATATTTCTGTTTGTCTAGATGACATTTTATGCTCTTGCCTAATGAAAAGACTTTGCTTTACTCCAAAACCATTTTTACTCTGATTTTATTGGTCCATTGCATACGAATTCCAAACCACTTTGTCCGGATATGACTGGATGAAACCAGAAATATCCGGTTGTGTTTTGGCTAACTCCATGCGAAATACTGTGAAAGACTGTGTGTTTGTGTTTTCTGGATATTTTCGATGGACTTTATTGTTTGAATGTTTTTATCAGGGAACATTTAGTTTTGTACCGTAGAAACACTAATTGGTTCATCATGGGGACACCAGTTCTACACATTCCTATTTTCTAGGGAGAATGCTAGAGGAACTGCGGAAAACAAACACAAAATTTCTGTTTGTATAGATGGCATTTTATGCACTTGTCTAACGAAAAGACTTTACTTTTCTCCAACCCATTTTTACTCTGATTTTATCGGTCCATTGCATACGAATTCCACACCACTTTGTCCGGATATGACTGGATGAAACGAGAAATATCCGGTTGTGTTTTTGCTAACTCAATCCGAAATATTGCTACAGCCTCTGTGTTTGTGTTTTCCGGATATTATCCACGGAGTTTATTGTTTTGAATTTTTTTTATCAGCGAACATTTAATTTTGTATTGTAGAAAAACTAATTGTTTCCACATGGAGACACCAGCTCTACACATTCGTAATTTCTTTTTTTTTAACTTTTATTTTAATGAATATAAATTTCCAAAGTACAGCTCATGGGTTACAATGGCTTCCCTCTCCCATAACTTCCCTCCCACCGAAAACCCTCCCCTTTCCCGCTCCCTCTCCCCTTCCAATCACATCATGATTCATTTTCAATTCTCTTTATATAGAAAAGATCAGTTTAGGTAACGATTTCAACAGTTTGCCTCCATATAGCAACACAAAGTGAAAAAAAAAATACTGTGGAGTACTAGTTATAGCATTAAATAAGAGTGTACCGCACATTAAAGGCAGAGATCCTACATAATATTTTTTTAAAAAATTAATTAATTTTCTATGCCATTTCCAATTTAACACCAGTTTTTTTTCTCATTTCCAATTATCTTTATATACAGAAGATGGATTCATTATATAATTAGTCAAGATCTCATCAGTTTGTACCCATGCAGAAACACAAAGTTTAAAAATACTGTTTCAGTACTAGTTATAGCATCACTGCACATTAGACAGCACATTAAGGACAGATCCCACAGGGGATGTAACTACACAGTGACTCCTGTAGCTGACTTAACAAATTGGAAACTCTTGTTCATGGCGTCAGTAATTACATTCGTAATTTCTATGAAGAAACCTATAGGAATTGCGGCAAACATGATATTTCTGTTTCTATAGCTGACATTTTATGCACTTGCCTAACGAAAATACTTGCTTTTCTCCAAAACCATTTGTACTGTGATTTTCTCAGCCCATTGCATACGAATTCCACACCAGTTTGTCCGGATATGACTGGATGAAACCAGAAATATCCGGTTGTGTTTTGGCTAACTCAATCCAAAATATTGCTAGAGCCACTGTGCTTGTGTATTCCTGATAATATCCACGGACTTTATTTTTTTGATTGTTTTTTTCAGGGGACATTTAATTTTGTGCTTGGAAACACTAATTGGTTCCACATGGAGACACCAGCTCTACACATTCGTATTTTCTAGGGAGAAAGCTAGAGGAACTGCGACAAACATATTTCTGTTTCTATAGACGACATTTTATGCAGTAGTTAACGAAAAGACTTTACATTTCTCCAAAACCATTTTTACTCTGATTTTATCAGTCCATTGCTTCCGAATTACAAATGATTTTTCAGAATATAACTGGATGAAATCGGAAATATCCGGTTGTGTTTTGGCTAATTCAATGCGAAATATCTTGAAAGTTTCCGTGTTTGTGTTTTCTGGATATTATTGATGGACTTTATTGTTTTGAATGCTTTCTATCAGGGTCATTTAATTTTGTACCGTTGAAACATTAATTAGTTCATCATGGGGACACCAGCTCTACACATTCATATTTTGTAGGGAGAAAGCTAGAGGAACTGCGGCAAACAAACATGATATTTCTGTTTGTATCTGTGAGATTTTATGCGCTTGCCTAAAGAAAAGACTTTGCTTTCCTAAAAAACCATTTTTACTGTGATTTTCTCAGTCCATTGCATATGAATTCCACACCAGTTTACCGCATATGACTGGATGAAACCGGAAATACCTGGTTGTGTTTTGGCTAACCCAATCCCAGATATTGTTACAGCCTCTGTGTTTGTGTATTCCTGATATTATCCACAGACTTCATTGTTTTGAATGTTTTTTATCAGGGAACATTTAATTTTGTGCTTTTAGTCACTAAATGGTTCCACATGGAGACACCAGTTCTACACATTCGTATTTTCTAGGGAGAAAGCTAGAGGAACTGCGTCAAAGAAACATGATATTTCTGTTTGTATAGATGACATTTTATGCACTTGCCTAATGAAAAGACATTACTTTTCTCCAAAACCATTTTTACTGAGATTTTTTTTTGTTCATTGCATACGAATTCCACACCACTTTGTCCGGATATGACTGAATGAAAACAGAAATATCTGGTTGTGTTTTGGCTAACTCAATCCGAAATATTGTGAGAGGCTCTGTGTTTGTGTTTTCTGGATATTATCGATGGACTTTATTGTTTTCAATATTTTTATCAGGGAACATTTAATTTTGTACCGTTGAAACACTAATTGGTTCATCATGGGGTCACCAGCTCTACACATTCGTATTTCTAGGGAGACTGCTAGAGGAACTGCAGCAAACAAACATGATATTTCTGTTTGTCTAGATGACATTTTATGCACTTGCCTAACGAAAAGACTTTGCTTTTCTCCAAAACCATTTGTACTGTGATTTTCTCGGTACACTTCATATGAATTCCACAAAAGTTTGTCTGGATATGACTGGATGAAACTGGAAATATCCGATTTTGTTTTGGCTAACTCAATCCCAGATATTGCTACAGCCTCTGTATTTTTGTATTCCTGATATTATCCACGGACTTTATTGTTTTGAATGTTTTTTCATTAGGGAACATTAAATTTTGTTCTTGGAATCACTAATTGGTTCCACATGGATACACCAGCTATACACATTCGTATATCTACGGAGAAATCTAGATGAACTGCAACAAACAAACATGATATTTCTGTTTGTATAGATGACATTTTATGACTTGCCTAACGAAAAAACTTTGCTTTTCTCCAAAACCATTTGTACTGTGATTTTCTCGTTGCATTGCATACTAATTCCACACTAGTTTACCGGATATGACTGGATGAAACAGGAAATATCTCGTTTTGTTGTGGCTAACTCAATCCCAGATATTGCTACAGCCTCTGTGTTTTTGTATTCCTGATATTATCCACGGAATTATTGTTTTGAATGTTTTTTATCAGGGAACATTTAATTTTGTTTTTGGAATCACTAATTGGTTCCACATGGAGACACCAGCTCTACACATTCCTATTTTCTAGGGAGATTGCTAGAGGAAATGCAGCAAACAAACATGATATTTCTGTTTGCATAGATGACATTTTATGCACTTGCCTAACGAAACGACTTTGCTTTTCTCCAAAACGATTTGTACTGTGATTTTCTTGTTCCATTGCATACGAATTCCACACCAGTTTGCTGCATATGGCTGGATGAAACCGGAAATATCCGATTTTGTTTTGGCTAACTCAATCCCAGATATTGTTACAGCCTCTGTGTTTGTGTATTCCTGATATTATCCACGGACTTTATTGTTTTGAATTCTTTTTATCAGGGAATATTTAATTTTGTACCGTTGAAACACTAATTGGTTCATCATGGGGACACCAGCTCTACACATTCGTATTTTATAGGGAGAAAGCTAGAGGAACTGTGGCAAACAAACATGATATTTCTGTTTGTATCTATGAGATTTTATGCACTTGCCTTACGAAAAGACTTTGCTTTTCTCCAAAACGATTTGTTCTGTATTTTCTTGTTCCATTGCATACGAATTCCAACACCAATTTGCTGCATATGACTGGATGAAACCGGAAATATCCGGTTGTGTTTTGGCTAACCCAATCCCAGATATTGCTACAGCCTCTGTGTTTGTGTATTCCTGATATTGTCCACGGACTTTATTGTTTTGAATGTTTTTTTATTAGGGAACATTTAATTTTGTTCTTGGAATCACTAATTGGTTCCACATGGATACACCAGCTATACACATTCGTATATCTACGGAGAAAGCTAGATGAACTGCGACAAACAAACATGATATTTCTGTTTGTATAGATGATATTTTATGCACTTGCCTAATGAAAAGACTTTAGTTTTCTCCAAAACCATTTTTACTGTGAATTTCTCAGTCCATTGCTTATGAATTCCACACCAGTTTACCGGATATGTCTGGATGAAACCGGAAATATCTGGTTTTGTTTTGGCTAACTCACTCCCAGATATTAGTACAGACTCTGTGATTGTGTATTCCTGATATTACCCATGAACTTTATTGTTTTGAATGTTTTTTATCAGGGAACATTTAATTTTGTGCTTGGAATCACTAATTGGTTCCACATGGAGACACCAGCTCTACACATTCATATTTTTTGGGAGAAAGCTATTGGAACTGCGGCAAACAAATATGAAATTTCTGTTTGTATAGATGTATAGATGCACTTGCCTAAAGAAACAACTTTGCTTTTCTCCAAAATAATTTTTACTTTGATTTTTTCGGTTCATAGCATACGAATTCCACACCAGTTTGTCCAGATATGACTTGAAGAAACCAGAAATATCCGGTTGTGTTTTGGCTAACTCAATGCGCAATATTGTGAAAGCCTCTGTGTTTGTGTTTTCTGGATATTATCGATGGACTTTATTGTTTTGAATATTTTTATCAGGGAACATTTAATTTTGTACCGTTGAAACACTAATTGGTTCATCATGGGTACACTAGCTCTACACATTCATATTTTCTAGGGAGACTGCTAGAGGAACTGCGGCAAAGAAACATGATATTTCTGTTTGTATCGATGACATTTTATGTACTTGCCTAACGAAAAGACTTTGCTTTTCTCCAAAACCATTTTTCTGTGATTTTCTCGGTACACTTCATATAAATTCCACACAAGTTTGTCTGGATATGACTGGATGAAACCGGAAATATCCGGTTTTATTTTGACTAACTCAATCCCAGATATTGCTACAGCCTCTGTGTTAGTGTATTCCTGATATTATACATGGACTTTATTGTTTTGAATGCTTTTTATCAGGGAACATTTAATTTTGTACAGTTGAAACCCGAATTGGTTCCACATGGCAAAATCAGCTATACACATTCGTATTTTCTAGGGAGAAGCTCGAGGAACTGCGACAAACAAACATGATATTTCTGTTTGTATAGATGACATTTTATGCACTTGCCTAACGAAAAGACTTTGCTTTTCTCCAAAACCATTTTTACTGTGATTTTTTTGGTCCATTACATACGAATTCCCCACCACTTTTTCCGGATATGACTGGATGAAACCGGAAATATCCGCTTGTGTTTTGGCTAACTCAATCCGAAATATTGTGAGAGTCTCTGTGTTTGTGTTTTCTGGATATTATCTGCGGACTTTATTTTTTTTTGCTTTTATTTAATGAATATAAATTTCCAGTGTATAGCTTATGGATTACAATGTCTTCCCCCTCCCTTAACTTCCCTCCCACCCGCAACCCTCCCCTCTCCTGCTCCCTCTCCCCTTTCATTAGCATCAAGATTCATTTTCAATTCTCTTTATATACAGAAGATCAATTTAGTATATATGAAGTAAAGATTTCAACAGTTTGCACCCACATAGAAACACAAAGTGAAACATACTCTTTGAGTATTAGTTATAGCATTAAATCACAATGGACAGCACATTAAGGACAGAGATCCCACATGAGGAGCAAGTGCACAGTGGCTCCTGTTGTTGACCCAACAAATTGACACCCTAGTTTATGGCGCCAGTAAACACCCTAGGCTGTCATCATGAGTTGCCAAGGCTATGGAAGCCTTCCAAGTTTACCGACTCTGATCATATTTAGACAAGGTCATAAAAGACAGAGTGAGGATAGTAACCAATGATCCTAAGAGTGCCATTTACCAGGTTTGAACAATTGTACAGCATTAAGTGGGGAAGAGGACCATGAGTACACCCAGGTTTGGAGTAGAGCCATTGGTGGTAGAGTAGAGGTTATGATTACAAAGGAATGAGGCCCAAGTGCACTAGACAGGGCCTAGAACAAAGGACAGAGTCATTATTAGAGGAGCTAAGAAAGGTGCTGTCTAAGCTACAAGTAATTTTTCTGATTGAGAGGCAAATAGAACCTGATAGAAGGGGCTTGATAATAATCTGGTGGGCTTTAGGCCTTGTAAATTCAGAGGCCAGACCTATCTATCTCTTCACATGGGGTATATCCTAAGGGAGGTGTGAAGTTCCTAGGGGAAGGCACTCTGTTGACTTTCATTACTTTGCTGGCCTGGGAGGAGCGCTGGCCAGGTAAATGCAGGGGGCATCTCTAACAAGAAATTGACAGTTCTTTTGCAATGTTGCTGACCCTACTTGACCAAACCCTCAGCTGCAGTGGTCACTTTGGAAGTTGGGCTGAGTGAAGGGCTTTTCAGCTTAGAGCCAATAAGATCTGTGGCTCTGACCTGGGCATCCTTCGACTCCAGGGCAGGTCCATTTCCAGTGATCCAACTCTTGGCAGAGCTACTAGGGCTCTTCACAAGCTGACTTCTGCTGAAGCCCAGGCTTACCACATTGAAAGCCACTGCAGTGGACTGGCCTGTTGGGTCTCCTTGAGGGCAGATCACTGTACAGATCAGCCATTTATAGGCCTGCCACCCATTGCTTCTGATGCCGAGCATTCTTTTCCTCCTGGTTTGTGTTAAAGCAGACCAGAGGATGCAAGTCAAGGGAGTGCCCAAGTCCCATCTCTAATCTTCTGCGGCCTGAACTACCAGTCTATAGTCACAGGCATGTTCTGCAGTAGTTTTTCTAAGGTAGACAATGCCCATGAGTAAAATTATATTCTCACTTGAAAACTTTCTTTCCCTTTGGTCTGAAAGGGAGGTTTTTTTTCTACTTACTGTATACTTCGCTGATGGCAAAGTGAATCTACTAGGAGATTATTATTTAAGTTCTTATTTTGGCTATGCTATGACAGAAAAATGTTAGCCATCTCTTTTATAAGGTCCTAAGATTAAATTGTGCATCCTACAGATTCCTTTATAATAGAATTAGTTTCCTACCTTGAAGAGAATAGAGAAATGAAAGAACAAGTTGGGCTTAGAATAGAGAAATGAGGGAGCAAGTCTTAGATCGCTTGCTGACAATAGCAATATTACATGAATACCTAGCAAACCATTTCAACCATTAGATAACAACTTAAGAAAACATTTACCAGAAGGTCCAATGCCTTCTATACATTTTAAGAATCATGTATTTGAAAACACCTCTTAAATATCTAACATGGTGTAGTTTGTTTAGCCAGTAAACTTAAGCACAACCATCTAAAATGTTTTTAGTTTCTTTCTACCAACAAGTATAAAACATATGATACAGAGATCCAGGTCACACCAATTATAATGTATCTTTGATTGATTTTAGCAGCTTAAATTTATGGACAATCTTATCTATAAGCCATGTAAAATAAAACTCTTAATAAAATTTCCCCATGTGGACACACAATATGTACACACATATAACATAGCATAATAGACCAATATAGCAATTTTAATAATAGCTTTTAAAATCTTTAACTCTTTTTCTAGATTGCCAATGGATTTGAACTGCTTTTTGTTTTTAGTAACCTCAGTTAACCATACTTTCTCTCAGTTGGTACTGTTAATACATTATTGGCTTCATCTGTTTACAGAGCCATCCCAAAGTACTGAATACAATAAAAGTGGCTGGAAAAAGTCCATAGGAACCTATAGGAGGACAGCTAAACACAGAACCAGCAACGCTTTAGTTTTATGAGCAGCACATCCTATATAACTAGGGATGACAAAAGACTTTAAGTCGCCATGTTTAAAATTATAAACTCATCAACCAACAAGAGGCACTTGCTTACTTCACAGTATTTTTGAAAGCACCTATAGGATTTTACAAGTATTTACCCCTTTTTGCCTCTGGGGCTTTCTCATTAAGATAACTATCATGTCCAGTAACACAAGATCATTATACTTTTTAATTCTCAAACATTTGTATTAATAGCATTTTCCATTATAGAAACTTAAAGTCTGGTACCACATCACATCCTGACAGTCCTTCTAATATAATCCAAATAGCCTGCTTAGTTGGTGTCTCTATAAGATGAGAGACATAGGTCCTTCAATTTTTTCAGTTGGGCCCAAACTGGAAAAACCAAAGTCCAGGATTTACTGGAAATTTTAGAGACTAGATTGTTTGAAACTTTGATTTTTTGCATGCCTGTCAAGAATGCCAAGAAGGCTCAAAATCCAAAATATCTGGTTGAAATAAGATTCCTTAAAATCATGACATAACATAGACCAAATTTGATCATTGTTGCAAGGTGACTATTGAAATCTTTGAAAATAAGCACATATTTCAATAACCCATAGCTGTTAGTAAAAGTTCAGCTGTTTTTGAACAATTAGACTTTAACAGACATCAAGAGCACATAATAGATTACTTTAACACATTGCTTTAGCAGAGCATCAGAGTTTAATTCTATGTCAAAGAGAAATTGAGCTTCCTGTGATGTTTTGCTGTGAGGTTTCCTTCCTTTACCTTCTTTCATATTGGTGACCGTGTTTCTGTGTTTCTGTGTGTAACACATCTTTAAGCATCTTTTGCAGGGCAGGATGAGTGGCAACAAATTCTTTCAGTTTCTGTTTGCTATGAAAAGTCTTAATTTCACCTTCATTCACAAATGAGAGCTTTGCAGGATATAGTATTCTGGGCTGGCAGTTTTTCTCTCTTAATACCTGGGCTATGTCTCGCCATTCCCTTCTAGCTTGTAGGGTTTCTGATGAGAAGTCTGCTGTGAGTCTAATTGGAGATCCTCTAAGAGTAATCTGACGTTTCTCTCTTGCACATTTTAGGATCTTTTCTTTATGTTTCACTGTGGTGAGTTTGATTACAACATGTCGTGGTGAGGATCTCTTTTGGTCATGTTTATTAGGGGTTCTATAAGCTTCCTGTACTAAGATGCCTCTGTCCTTCTCCAAACCTGGGAAGTTTTCTGCTAGTATCTCACTGAAAAGGCCTTCTAATCCTTTCTCCCTCTCCATGCCTTCAGGAACTCCTAGAACCCGAATGTTGGGTTTTTTAATAGTATCCTGTAGATTCCCGGCAATATTTTTTAGATTTCTGATTTCTTCTTTTCTTTGGTTTGCCTGTTTCCTTTCCTGTTCTCCATCTTCTAAGTCTGATATTCTCTCTTCTGCTTCGCCCATTCTGTTTTTAAGGCTCTCTAATGTGTTTGTCATTGGATCTATTGAATTCTTCATTTCATTATGATTTCTCGTCACTATCACTGTTTCTTGTTCCACTAGTTGTTTCATTTCATTTTGATTCCTCCTTAATATTTCATTTTCACGAGAGAGATTTTCTATCTTGTCCATTAAGGATTTCTGTAGTTCAAGAATTTGTTTTTGAGAACTTCTTAATGTTCTTATCAATTTTTTGAGATCCGCTTCTTGCATTTCTTCGATCTCATCGTCTTCATAATCTTGAATTGGGGTGTCTTTTTCATTTGGGGGCGTCATAGTGTCTTCCTTGTTCTCGTTAGCTTGGTTTTTGTGTTTGTTGTTTGGCATGTTGGAGATATTTGGTTTCTTCACTGTGGTGTTTTTTCTTGTTACACTATGGCTCTATATTAAGTGGACTGTCTGCTTTCAGTGGAGTCTTAGAGGCTTGAGATGAGTGTGGACTGAGAGCTGTGTTTGGTTCCTCAGGGTGGAGGGTGTGTCAAAGATGACACTCCCAGGTTAGGTGTGGTAAATGTCTCTTTCTTTTTTTGATTCAAAAGGGAAGTAATTCTGCACAGCTGAACGTAATTGGAGGTAGTTAGCAGGCAAATGATATACCCACAGGAGCCAGAGATCAGAAGCTCTTTCCCAAGGACCACACAGGAAATCTATGCTGCCCTCAGTGTGGGCTCCAATTCTCCTGCAGTCTCCCACTGGGTTGCCAAGTTAGATCCTAACCTCCTGTTATTTCACCCCTCCCCCCAGAGTCAGGTGTTTCTGCTAGGCTCAGGGCCGGTGCAGACCTGAGGTCGCCCTGCTTATGACGTATGTCCAAAATGGCGCCTGCCCTGTCTTGCTCAACATTGAGAGGTGAGCGGAGACAGAGAGAAACTTGTGTCCGTATCGGTCACTTTTTTTTATTTTTTTCCTCTCTCTCTTCTAGTTAGCCTAGTGAATTTTTCCCCACGGAGTTTCAAGCCTCGTTCCCTCTAGCCTCCTCTTTCCACTTGCCCGCTGGTGTCTCGGGCTATTGAGGTTCGGCTCACCTCACGTTCCAGCGCTGGTGTGTTGAGTCTGCCACTGGTGTCCCGAACTTGGGCTCCCACGCTCTCCACGCAGGTACACTGTTAAATCACTAGTTCCGGAAGTGTTTCCTCTGCTGTTTCATCCCCACACTCTTCCTTGACACTGTAGTATCTCCACTTATATTAAACTGTCTCTCCCCCGGACTAATAGTGTGCTCCCTGCCTATTCCGCCTTCTTGCCGCTCTCCTAATTTCCTATCCGGACTTTATTCTTTTGAATGTTTTTATTGGGGAACATTTTATTTTGAGCTTGGATACAGTAATTGGTTCCACATGGAGACACCAGCTGAACATATTCGTATTTTCTAGGGAGAAAGCTAGAGGAACTGCGGCAAAGAAACATGACATTTCTGTTTGTATAGATGACATTTTACGCACTTGCCTAACGGAAATACTTTGCTTTCCTCCAAACCATTTTTACTGTGATTTTCTCGGTCCATTGCATCCGATTTCCAAACGACTTTTTCCGGAGATGACTGGATGAAACCAGAAATATCCGGTTGTGCTTTGGCTAACTCAATCCGAAATATTGTGAAAGTCTCTGTGTTTGTATTTTCTGGACATTATCGATGGACTTTATTGTTTTGAATGTTTTTATCAGGGAACATTAAATTTTGTGCTTGAAAACACTAATTGGTTCCACATGGAGACACCAGCTCTGCACATTCGTATTTTCTAGGGAGAAAGCTACAGGAACTGCGGCAAATAAACATGATATTTCTGTTTGTATCGATGACATTTTATGCAGTTTCTAAAGCAAAAGACATTGCTTTTCTCCAAAACCATTTTTACTGTGTTTTTCTCGGTCCATTACATACGAAATGCACAGCAGTTTGTCCGGATATGACTGGATGAAACCAGAAATACCCGGTTTTGTTTTGGCTAACTCAATCCCAGATATTGCTACAGCTTCTGTGTTTTTGTATTCCTGATATTATCAACGGACTTTACTGTTTTCAATTTTTTTTAACGGGGAACATTTAATTTTGTTCCTGGAAATACTAATTGGTTCCACATGGAGACACCAGCTGAATATATTCGTATTTTCTTTGGAGAAAGCTAGAGGAACTGCGGCAAACAAACATGATATTTCTGTTTGTATCGATGACATTTTATGCACTTGCCTAATGAAAAGGCTTTGCTTTTCTCCAAAACCATTTTTACTGTGATTTTCTCGGTCTATTGCATACGAAATCCACAGCAGATTGTCTGCATATGACTGGATGAAACCAGAAATACCCGGTTTTGTTTTGGATAACTCAATCCCAGATATTGCTACAGCCTCTGTGTTTGTGTATTCCTGATATTATCCACGGACTTTATTGTTTTGAATGTTTTTTTAACGGGGAACATTTAATTTTGTTCCTGGAAACACTAATTGGTACCACATGGAGACACCAGCTGAACATATTCATATTTTCTACCGAGAAATCTAGAGGAACTGTGGCAAACAAACATGATATTTCTGTTTGTATCGATGATATTTTATGCAATTGCCTAACAAAAAGATTTTGCTTTTTTCCAAAACCATTTTTCTGTGATTTTCTTGGTACACTTCATACGAATTCCACACCAGTTTGTCCGGATATGACTGGATGAAACCGGAAATATCCAGTTTTGTTTAGGCTAACTCAATGCCAGATATTGCTACAGCTTCTGTGTTTGTGTATTCATGATATTATCCACGGACTTTATTGTTTTCAATGTTTTTTTAACGGGGAACATTTAATTTTGTGCCTGGAAACACTAATTGGTTCCACATGGAGACACCAGCTCTACACATTCGTATTTTCTAGGGAGAAAGCTAGAGGAACTGCGGCAAACAAGCATGATATTTCTGTTTGTATAGATGACATTGTATGCACTTGCCTAATGAAAAGACTTTGCTTTTCTCCAAAACCATTTGTACTGTGATTTTCTTGGTCCATTGCATACGAACTCCACACCAGTTTGTCCAGATATGACTGGATGAAACCAGAAATATCCAGTTGTGTATTGCCTAACTCAATCCGAAATATTGTGAAAACCTCTGTGTTTCTGTGTTCTAGATATTATCGATGGACTTTATTGTTTTGAATGTTTTTATCAGGGAACATTTTATTTTGAGCTTGGAAACAATAATTTGTTCATCATGGGGTCACCAGCTCTACACATTTGTATTTTCTAGGGAGAAAGCTTAAGGAACTACGCTAAACAAACATGATATTTCTGTTTCTATAGATGACATTTTAAACACTTGCCTAACGAAATGACTTTGCTTTTCTCCAAAACCATTTTTCTGTGATTTCTCGGTCCACTGCATAGGAATTCCACACCAGTTTGTCCGGATATGACTGGATGAAACCAGAAATATCCGGTTGTGTTTTGGCTAACTCAATCTGAAATATTGTGAAAGCCTCTGTGTTTGTGTTTTCTGGATATTATCCACAGACTTTATTGTTTTGAAAGCTTTTATCGGGGAACATTTTATTTTGTCCTTGGATACAGTAATTGGTTCCACATGGAGACACCAGTCTACATATTCGTATTTTCTAGGGAGAAAGCTAGAGCAACTGCGGCTAACGTACATCATATTTCTGTTTGTATAGATGACATTATATGCACTTACCTAACGAAAAGACTTTGTTTTTCGCCAAAATCATTTTTACTGTGATTTTCTCGGTCAATTGCATATGAATTCCACACCAGTTTGTCCGGATATGACTGGATGAAAACGGAAATATCCGCTTTTGTTTTGGCTAATTCAATCCCAGATATTGCTACAGCCTCTGTGTTTGTGTTTTCTGGATATTATCAATGGACTTTATTGTTTTGAATATTTTTTATCGGGGAACATTTTATTTTGAGCTTGGATACAGTAATTGGTTCCACATGGAGACACCAGCTCTACATATTCGGATTTTCTAGGGAGAAAGCTATTAGAACTGCGGAAAACAAATATGATATTTCTGTTTGTATCGATGACATTTTATGCACTTGCCTAATGAAAAGTCTGCTTTTCTCCAAAAGCATTTTTACTGTGATTTTCTGTCAATTGCGTACGAATTCCAGACCAGTTTGTCCAGATATGACTGGATGAAACCGGAAATATCCGGTTTTGTTTTGGCTAACTCAATCCCAGATATTGCTACAGCCTCTCTGTTTGTGTTTTCTGGATATTATCAATTGACTTTATTGTTTTGAATGTTTTTTATAGGGTAACATTTTATTTTGAGCTTGGATACAGTAATTGTTTCCATATGGAGACACCAGGTATGCACATTCTTATTTTCTAGGGAGAAAGTTAGAGGAACTGCAGTAAACAAACCTGATATTTCTGTTTGTATCGATGACATTTTATGCACTTGCCTAACGAAAAGACTTTGCTTTTCTCCAAAACCATTTGTACTGTGATATTCTCGGTCCATTACATGCAAATTCCGCACCAGTTTGTCCGGTTATGAAAGGATGAAACCAGAAACATGCGGTTGTGTTTTGGCTAACTCAATCCGAAATATTGTGAAAGCCTCTGTGTTTGTGTTTTCTGGATATTATCCACAGACTTTATTGTTTTGAATGCTTTTATCGGGGAACATTTTATTTTGTCCTTGGATACAGTAATTGGTTCCACATGGAGACACCAGTCTACAAATTCGTATTTTCTAGGGAGAAAGCTAGAGCAACTGCAGCTAACGTACATCATATTTCTGTTTGTATAGATGACATTATATGCACTTACCTAACGAAAAGACATTGTTTTTCGCCAAAACCATTTGTACTGTGATTTTCTCGGTCAATTGCATACGAATTCCACACACTTTGTCCGGATATGACTGGATGAAAACGGAAATATCAGCTTTCGTTTTGGCTAATTCAATCCCAGATATTGCTACAGCCTCTGTGTTTGTGTTTTCTGGATATTATCAATGGACTTTATTGTTTTGAATGTTTTTTATCGGGGAACATTTTATTTTGACCTTGAATACAGTAATTGGTTCCACATGGAGTCACCAGCTCTACATGTTCATATTTTCTAGGGAGAAAGCTATTAGAACTGCGTAAAACAAATATGATATTTCTGTTTCTATAGATGACATTTTATGCACTTGCCTAATGAAAAGACTGCTTTTCTCCAAAAGCATTTTTACTGTGATTTTCTCAGACAATTGCATACGAATACCAGACCAGTTTGTCCAGATATGACTGGATGAAACCGGAAATATCCGGTTTTGTTTTGGCTAACTCAATCCCAGATATTGCTACAGCCTCTCTGTTTGTGTTTTCTGGATATTATCAATTGACTTTATTGTTTTGAATGTTTTTTATAGGGTAACATTTTATTTTGAGCTTGGATACAGTAATTGTTTCCATATGGAGACACCAGGTATACACATTCTTATTTTCTAGGGAGAAAGTTAGAGGAACTGCAGTAAACAAACCTGATATTTCTGTTTGTATCGATGACATATTATGCACTTGCCTAACGAAAAGACTTTGCTTTTTTCCAAAACAATTTTTACTCTGATTTTCTCAGTCCATTGCATATGAATTCCACACCACTTTGTCCGGATATGACTGGATGTAACCGGAAATATCCGGTTGTGTTTTGGCTAACTCAATCCGAAATATGGCTACAGCCTCTGTGTTTGTGTTTTCTGGATATTATCAATGGACTTTACTGATTTGAATGTTTTGGATCGGGGGACATTTTATTTTGACTTTGGATACAGTAATTGGTTCCACATGGAGACACCAGGTCTACACATTCATATTTTCCATGGAGAAAGCTAGAGGCACTGTGGCAAACAAACATGATATTTCTGTTTGTATAGATGACATTTTATGCACTTGCCTAATAAAAAGACTGCTTTTCTCCAAAAGCATTTTTACTCTGATTTTCTCAGTCCAAGGAATACGAATTCCACACCAGTTTGTCCAGATATGACTGGATGAAACCAGAAATATCCGGTTGTGTATTGCCTAACTCAATCCGAAATATTGTGAAAACCTCTGTGTTTCTGTTTTCTAGATATTATCGATGGACTTTATTGTTTTGAATGTTTTTATCAGGGAACATTTTATTTTGAGCTTGGAAACAATAATTTGTTCATCATGGGGTCACCAGCTCTACACATTTGTATTTTCTAGGGAGAAAGCTTAAGGAACTACGCTAAACAAACATGATATTTCTGTTTCTATAGATGACATTTTAAACACTTGCCTAACGAAATGACTTTGCTTTTCTCCAAAACCATTTTTCTGTGATTTCTCGGTCCACTGCATAGGAATTCCACACCAGTTTGTCCGGATATGACTGGATGAAACCAGAAATATCCGGTTGTGTTTTGGCTAACTCAATCTGAAATATTGTGAAAGCCTCTGTGTTTGTGTTTTCTGGATATTATCCACAGACTTTATTGTTTTGAAAGCTTTTATCGGGGAACATTTTATTTTGTCCTTGGATACAGTAATTGGTTCCACATGGAGACACCAGTCTACATATTCGTATTTTCTAGGGAGAAAGCTAGAGCAACTGCGGCTAACGTACATCATATTTCTGTTTGTATAGATGACATTATATGCACTTACCTAACGAAAAGACTTTGTTTTTCGCCAAAATCATTTTTACTGTGATTTTCTCGGTCAATTGCATACGAATTCCACACCAGTTTGTCCGGATATGACTGGATGAAAACGGAAATATCCGCTTTTGTTTTGGCTAATTCAATCCCAGATATTGCTACAGCCTCTGTGTTTGTGTTTTCTGGATATTATCAATGGACTTTATTGTTTTGAATGTTTTTTATCGGGGAACATTTTATTTTGAGCTTGGATACAGCAATTGGTTCCACATGGAGACACCAGCTCTACATATTCGGATTTTCTAGGGAGAAAGCTATTAGAACTGCGGAAAACAAATATGATATTTCTGTTTGTATAGATGACATTTTATGCACTTGCCTAATGAAAAGACTGCTTTTCTCCAAAAGCATTTTTACTGTGATTTTCTGTCAATTGCGTACGAATTCCAGACCAGTTTGTCCAGATATGACTGGATGAAACCGGAAATATCTGGTTTTGTTTTGGCTAACTCAATCCAAGATATTGCTACAGCCTCTCTGTTTGTGTTTTCTGGATATTATCAATTGACTTTATTGTTTTGAATGTTTTTTATAGGGTAACATTTTATTTTGAGCTTGGATACAGTAATTGTTTCCATATGGAGACACCAGGTATACACATTCTTATTTTCTAGGGAGAAAGTTAGAGGAACTGCAGTAAACAAACCTGATATTTCTGTTTGTATCGATGACATTTTATGCACTTGCCTAACGAAAAGACTTTGCTTTTCTCCAAAACCATTTGTACTGTGATATTCTCGGTCCATTACATGCAAATTCCGCACCAGTTTGTCCGGTTATGAAAGGATGAAACCAGAAACATGCGGTTGTGTTTTGGCTAACTCAATCCGAAATATTGTGAAAGCCTCTGTGTTTGTGTTTTCTGGATATTATCCACAGACTTTATTGTTTTGAATGCTTTTATCGGGGAACATTTTATTTTGTCCTTGGATACAGTAATTGGTTCCACATGGAGACACCAGTCTACAAATTCGTATTTTCTAGGGAGAAAGCTAGAGCAACTGCAGCTAACGTACATCATATTTCTGTTTGTATAGATGACATTATATGCACTTACCTAACGAAAAGACATTGTTTTTCGCCAAAACCATTTGTACTGTGATTTTCTCGGTCAATTGCATACGAATTCCACACACTTTGTCCGGATATGACTGGATGAAAACGGAAATATCAGCTTTCGTTTTGGCTAATTCAATCCCAGATATTGCTACAGCCTCTGTGTTTGTGTTTTCTGGATATTATCAATGGACTTTATTGTTTTGAATGTTTTTTATCGGGGAACATTTTATTTTGACCTTGAATACAGTAATTGGTTCCACATGGAGTCACCAGCTCTACATGTTCATATTTTCTAGGGAGAAAGCTATTAGAACTGCGTAAAACAAATATGATATTTCTGTTTCTATAGATGACATTTTATGCACTTGCCTAATGAAAAGACTGCTTTTCTCCAAAAGCATTTTTACTGTGATTTTCTCAGACAATTGCATACGAATACCAGACCAGTTTGTCCAGATATGACTGGATGAAACCGGAAATATCCGGTTTTGTTTTGGCTAACTCAATCCCAGATATTGCTACAGCCTCTCTGTTTGTGTTTTCTGGATATTATCAATTGACTTTATTGTTTTGAATGTTTTTTATAGGGTAACATTTTATTTTGAGCTTGGATACAGTAATTGTTTCCATATGGAGACACCAGGTATACACATTCTTATTTTCTAGGGAGAAAGTTAGAGGAACTGCAGTAAACAAACCTGATATTTCTGTTTGTATCGATGACATATTATGCACTTGCCTAACGAAAAGACTTTGCTTTTTTCCAAAACAATTTTTACTCTGATTTTCTCAGTCCATTGCATATGAATTCCACACCACTTTGTCCGGATATGACTGGATGTAACCGGAAATATCCGGTTGTGTTTTGGCTAACTCAATCCGAAATATGGCTACAGCCTCTGTGTTTGTGTTTTCTGGATATTATCAATGGACTTTACTGATTTGAATGTTTTGGATCGGGGGACATTTTATTTTGACTTTGGATACAGTAATTGGTTCCACATGGAGACACCAGGTCTACACATTCATATTTTCCATGGAGAAAGCTAGAGGCACTGTGGCAAACAAACATGATATTTCTGTTTGTATAGATGACATTTTATGCACTTGCCTAATAAAAAGACTGCTTTTCTCCAAAAGCATTTTTACTCTGATTTTCTCAGTCCAAGGAATACGAATTCCACACCAGTTTGTCCAGATATGACTGGATGAAACCAGAAATATCCGGTTGTGTATTGCCTAACTCAATCCGAAATATTGTGAAAACCTCTGTGTTTCTGTTTTCTAGATATTATCGATGGACTTTATTGTTTTGAATGTTTTTATCAGGGAACATTTTATTTTGAGCTTGGAAACAATAATTTGTTCATCATGGGGTCACCAGCTCTACACATTTGTATTTTCTAGAGAGAAAGCTTAAGGAACTACGCTAAACAAACATGATATTTCTGTTTCTATAGATGACATTTTAAACACTTGCCTAACGAAAAGACTTTGCTTTTCTCCAAAACCATTTTTCTGTGATTTCTCGGTCCACTGCATAGGAATTCCACACCAGTTTCTCCGGATATGACTGGATGAAACCAGAAATATCCGGTTGTGTTTTGGCTAACTCAATCTGAAATATTGTGAAAGCCTCTGTGTTTGTGTTTTCTGGATATTATCCACAGACATTATTGTTTTGAAAGCTTTTATCGGGGAACATTTTATTTTGTCCTTGGATACAGTAATTGGTTCCACATGGAGACACCAGTCTACATATTCGTATTTTCTAGGGAGAAAGCTAGAGCAACTGCGGCTAATGTACATCATATTTCTGTTTGTATAGATGACATTATATGCACTTACCTAACGAAAAGACTTTGTTTTTCGCCAAAATCATTTTTACTGTGATTTTCTCGGTCAATTGCATACGAATTCCACACCAGTTTGTCCGGATATGACTGGATGAAAACAGAAATATCCGCTTTTGTTTTGGCTAATTCAATCCCAGATATTGCTACAGCCTCTGTGTTTGTGTTTTCTGGATATTATCAATGGACTTTATTGTTTTGAATGTTTTTTATCGGGGAACATTTTATTTTGACCTTGAATACAGTAATTGGTTCCACATGGAGACACCAGCTCTACATATTCGGATTTTCTAGGGAGAAAGCTATTAGAACTGCAGAAAACAAATATGATATTTCTGTTTGTATAGATGACATTTTATGCACTTGCCTAATGAAAAGACTGCTTTTCTCCAAAAGCATTTTTACTGTGATTTTCTCAGTCAATTGCTTACGAATTCCATACCAGTTTGTCCAGATATGACTGGATGAAACCGGAAATATCCGGTTTTGTTTTGGCTAACTCAATCCCAGATATTGCTACAGCCTCTCTGTTTGTGTTTTCTGGATATTATCAATTGACTTTATTGTTTTGAATGTTTTTTATAGGGTAACATTTTATTTTGAGCTTGGATACAGTAATTGTTTCCATATGGAGACACCAGGTATACACATTCTTATTTTCTATGGAGAAAGTTAGAGGAACTGCAATAAACAAACCTGATATTTCTGTTTGTATCGATGACATATTATGCACTTGCCTAACGAAAAGACTTTGCTTTTTTCCAAAACAATTTTTACTCTGATTTTCTCAGTCCATTGCATATGAATTCCACACCACTTTGTCCGGATATGACTGGATGAAACCGGAAATATCAGGTTGTGTTTTGGCTAACTCAATCCGAAATATGGCTACAGCCTCTGTGTTTGTGTTTTCTGGATATTATCGATGAAACTTATTTTTTTGAATATTTTTTATCGGGGAAGATTTTGTTTTGAGCTTGGATACAGTAATTGGTTCCACATGGAGACACCAGGTATACACATTCTTATTTTCTCGGGAGAAACCTAGAGGAACTGCAGTAAACAAACATGATATTTCTGTTTGTATCGATGACATTTTATGCACTTTCCTAACTAAATGACTTTGCTTTTCTCCAAAACCATTCTTACTCTCATTGTCTCGGTCCATGGAATACGAATTCCACACCACTTTGTCCGGAAGTGACTGGATGAAACCTGAAATATCCGGTTGTATTCTGGCTAACTCAATCCGAAATACTGTGAAAGCATATGTGTTTGTGTTTTCTGGATATTATCAATGGACTTTATGGTTTTGAATGTTTTTATCAGGGAACATTTAATTTTGTACCATTGAAACACTAATTAGTTAAACAAGGAAACACCAGCTCTACATAATTCATATTTCTAGGTCGAAAGCTAGAGGAACTACGGCAAACAAACATGATATTTCTGTTTGTATAGATGACATTTTATGCAATTGCCTAACGAAATGACTTTGCTTTTCTCCAAAACCATTTGTACTGTGATATTCTCGGTCCATTACATGCAAATTCTGCACCAGTTTGTCCGGTTATGAAAGGATGAAACCAGAAACATGCGGTTGTGTTTTGGCTAACTCAATCCGAAATATTGTGAAAGCCTCTGTGTTTGTGTTTTCTGGATATTATCCACAGACTTTATTGTTTTGAATGCTTTTATCGGGGAACATTTTATTTTGTCCTTGGATACAGTAATTGGTTCCACATGGAGACACCAGTCTACAAATTCGTATTTTCTATGGAGAAAGCTAGAGCAACTGCGGCTAACGTACATCATATTTCTGTTTGTATAGATGACATTATATGCACTTACCTAACGAAAAGACATTGTTTTTCGCCAAAACCATTTGTACTGTGATTTTCTCGGTCAATTGCATACGAATTCCACACCAGTTTGTGCAGATATGACTGGATGAAACCGGAAATATCCGGTTTTTTTTTTGGCTAACTCAATCCCAGATATTGCTACAGCCTCTCTGTTTGTGTTTTCTGGATATTATCAATTGACTTTATTGTTTTGAATGTTTTTTATAGGGTAACATTTTATTTTGAGCTTGGATACAGTAATTGTTTCCATATGGAAACACCAGGTATACACATTCTTATTTCCTAGGGAGAAAGTTAGAGGAACTGCAGTAAACAAACCTGATATTTCTGTTTGTATCGATGACATATTATGCACTTGCCTAACAAAAAGACTTTGCTTTTTTCCAAAACAATTTTACTCTGATTTTCTCAGTCCATTGCATATGAATTCCACACCACTTTGTCCGGATATGACTGGATGTAACCGGAAATATCCGGTTGTGTTTTGGCTAACTCAATCCGAAATATGGCTACAGCCTCTGTGTTTGTGTTTTCTGGATATTATCGATGAAACTTATTTTTTTGAATATTTTTTATTGGGGAACATTTTGTTTTGAGCTTGGATACAGTAATTGGTTCCACATGGAGACACCAGGTATACACATTCTTATTTTCTCGGGAGAAACCTAGAGGAATTGCAGTAAACAAACATGATATTTCTGTTTGTATCGATGACATTTTATGCACTTGCCTAACTAAATGACTTTTCTTTTCTCCAAAACCATTATGACTGTGATTATCTCAACCCGTTACATACGAATTCCACACCAGTTTGTCCGGATACGACTGGATGAAAACAGAAATATCCGGTTGTGTTTTGGCTAACTCAATCCCAGATATTGTGACAGCCTCTGTGTTTGTGTTTTCTGGATATTATCGATGAACTTTATTGTTTTGAATGTTTTTTATCAGGGAACATTGCATTTTGTACCGTAGAGACACTAATTGGTTCATCATGGGGACAGGAGCTCCAAACATTCGTATATTCTAGGGAGAAAGCTAGAGGAACTGCGGCAAACAAACATGATATTTCTGTTTGTATAGATGACATTTTATGCACTTGCCAAATGAAAAGACTTTGCTTTTCTCCAAAAGCATTTTTAGGGTGATTTTCTAGGTCCATTGCATACGAATTCAACACCAGTTTGTCCGGATATGACTTGCTGAAACCGGAAATATCCGTTTTTTTTTTTTTTGGCTAACTCAATCCCAGATATTGCTACAGCCTCTGTGTTATGTTTTCTGGATATTATCAATGGACTTTATTGTTTTGAATATTTTTTATGAGGGAATGTTTAATTTTGTGCTTGGAATCACTAATTGGTTCCACATAGGGGAACCAACTCTACACATTCGTATTTTCTAGGGAGAAAGCTAGAGGAACTGCGACAAACAAACATGATTTTTCTGTTTGTATAGATGACATTTTATGCACTGGCCTAACGAAAAAATTTTGCTTTTCTTGAAAAGCATTTTTACTCTGATTTTATCGGTCCATTGCATAGGAATTCCACAGCAGTTTGTCCAGATATGACTAAATGAAAACAGAAATATCCGGTTTTGTTTGGCTAACTCAATGAGAAATATTGCTACAGCCTCTGTGGTTGTGTTTTCTGGATAGTATCGATTCACTATATTGTTTTGAATGTTTTTATCAGGGAACATTTAATTTGTACCGCTGAAACACTAATTGGTTCATCATGCTAACACCAGCTCTACACATTCGTATTTTCTAGTTAGACTGCTAGGGGAACTGCGGCAAACAAACATGATATTTCTGTTTGTATAGATGACATTTTATGCACTTGCCAAATGAAAAGACTTTGCTTTTCTCCAAAAGCATTTTTAGGGTGATTTTCTAGGTCCATTGCATACGAATTCAACACCAGTTTGTCCGGATATGACTTGCTGAAACCGGAAATATCCGGGTTTTTTTTTGGCTAACTCAATCCCAGATATTGCTACAGCCTCTGTGTTTTTGTTTTCTGGATATTATCAATGGACTTTATTGTTTTGAATATTTTTTATGAGGGAATGTTTAATTTTGTGCTTGGAATCACTAATTGGTTCCACATAGGGGAACCAACTCTACACATTTGTATTTTCTAGGGAGAAAGCTAGAGGAACTGCGACAAACAAACATGATTTTTCTGTTTGTATAGATGACATTTTATGCACTGGCCTAACGAAAAAATTTTGCTTTTCTTGAAAAGCATTTTTACTCTGATTTTATCGGTCCATTGCATAGGAATTCCACAGCAGTTTGTCCAGATATGACTAAATGAAAACAGAAATATCCGGTTTTGTTTGGCTAACTCAATGAGAAATATTGCTACAGCCTCTGTGGTTGTGTTTTCTGGATAGTATCGATTCACTATATTGTTTTGAATGTTTTTATCAGGGAACATTTAATTTGTACCGTTGAAACACTAATTGGTTCATCATGCTAACACCAGCTCTACACATTCTTATTTTCTTGTTAGACTGCTAGGGGAACTGCCGCAAACAAACATGATATTTCTGTTTGTATCGATGACATTTTATGCACTTGCCTAAGGAAAAGACTTTGCTTTTCTCCAAAACAATATTTCTGTGATTTTCTTGGTACACTTCATATGAATTCCACACCAGTTTACCGGATATCACTGGATGAAACCGGAAATATCCAGTTTTGTTTTGGCTATCTCAATCCCACATATTGCTACAGTCTCTGTGTTTGTGTTTTCCGGATATTATGAACGGACTATATTGTTTTGAATGTTTTTTTTTTTATCGGGGAACATTTAATTTTGAGCTTAGATACACTAATTGGTTCCACATGGAGACACCAGCTCTACACATTCGTATTTTCTAGGGAGAACGCTAGAGGAACTGCGACAAACAAACATGATATTTCTGTTTGTCTAGATGACATTTTATGCACTTGCCTAACGAAAAGACTTTGCTTTTCTCCAAAACCATTTTTACTGTGATTTTCTCAGTCCATTGCATACGAACTCCACAACATTTTTTCCGGATATGACAGGATAAAACCGGAAATATCCGGTTGTGTTTAGGCTAACTCATTCCGAAACATTGTGAAAGCCTCTGCGTTTGTGTTTTCTGGAGATTATCGATGGATTTTATGGTTTTGAATGTTTTTATCAGGTAATATTTAATTTTGTACCATAGAAACACTAATTGGTTCATCATGGGGACACCAGCTCTACACATTCCTATTTTCTAGGGAGACTGCTAGAGGAACTGCGGCAAACAAATATGATAATTCTGTTTGTATCGATGACATTTTATGCACTTGCATAACTTAAAGAATTTGCTGTTCTCCAAAACCATTTTTACTGTGATTTTGTCGGTCCATTAAATACGAATTCAACACAAGTTTGTCCTTATATGACTGGATGAAACCAGAAATATCCGGTTGTGTTTTGGCTAACTAAATCACAGATGTTGCTACAGCCTCTGTGTTTGTGTTTTCTGGATATTATTCTCGGACTTTATATTTTTATCAGGGAACATTTTATTTTGAGCTTGGATACAGTGATCTTTCCACATGGAGACACCAGCTGAATATATGCGTATTTTCTAGGGAGATACTAGAGGAACTGCGACAAACAAACATGATATTTCTGTTTGTATAGATGACATTTCATGCACTTGCCTAACGAAAAGACTTTGCTTTTCTCCAAAACCATTTGTACTGTGATTTTCTTGGTCCATTACATACGAATTCCACATGACTTTGTCCGGATATCACTGGATGAATCTGGAAATATCTCGTTTTGTTTTGGCTAACTCAAGCCGAGATATTGCTACAGCCTCTGTGTTTTTATATTCCTGATATTATCCACGGACTTTATTGTTTTGAATGTTTTTTATCAGGGAACATTTAATTTTGTGCTTGCAAACTCTAATTGGTTCCACCTGGAGACACTAGCTCCACATATTTGTATTTTCTAGGGAGAAATCTAGAGGAACTGCGGCAAACAAACATGATATTTCAGTTTCTATCGATGAAAGTTTATCCACTTGCCTAATGAAAAGACTTTACTTTTCTCCAAAACCATTTTTATTGTGATTATCTCGGTCCATTGCAAATGAATTCCACACCACTTTGTCCGTATATGACTGGACGAAACCGGAAATATCCGCTTTTGTTTTAGCTAACTCTATCCCAGATATTGCTACAACCTCTGTGTTTGTGCATTCCTGATATTATCCACAGACTTTATTTTTTGAATGCTTTTTATCGGAGAACATTTAATTTTGTACCGTGGAAACACTAATTGTTTCGACATGGAGACACCAGCTCTACACATTCGTATTTTCTAGGGAGACGGCCTGAGGAACTTTGGCAAACAAACATGATATTTCTGTTTGTGTAGATGACATTTTATGCACTTGCCTAATGAAAAGACTTTGCTTTTCTCCAAAACCATTTTTAATCTGACTTTCTCGGTCCATTGCATACGAATTCCACACCACTTTGTCCGGATATGACTGGATAAAACTCGAAATATCCGGTTGTGTATTGGCTAACTCAATCCAAAGTATTGCTGCAGCCTCTATGTTTGTTTTTCTGCATATTATACACAGACTTTATTGTTTTGAATGTTTTTCATCGGGGAACATTGAATTTTGGGCTGTGAAACAATAATTGGTTCCACATGGAAACACCAGCTCTACACTTTCGTATTTTCTAGGGAGAAACCTAGAGGAACTGCTGCAATCAAACATGATATTTCTGTTACTATAGATGACATTTGATGCAATTGCCTAACGAAATGTCTTTGCTTTTCTGCAAAACCATTTGTACTGTGATTTTCTCGGTCCATTGCATACGAATTCCACACCAGTTTGTCCGGATATCACTGGATGAAACCGGAAATATCCGGTTGTGTTTTGGCTAACGAAATCCCAGATATTGCTGCCGCCTCTATGTTTGTTTTTTTCTGGATATTATCCACAGACTTTATTGTTTTGAATGTTTTTTATCGGGGAACATTTTATTGTGTGATTGGATACAGTTATGGGTTCCACATGGAAACACTAGCTCTACATATTCGTATTTTCTAGGGAGAAAGCTAGAGGAACTGTGACAAACAAACATGATATTTCTGTTTGTATAGATGACATTTTATGCACTTGCTTAATGAAAAGACTTTGCTTTTCTCCAAAACCATTTTTACTCTGACTTTCTCGGTGCATTGCATATGAATTCCACACCACTTTGTCCGGATATGACTGGATGAAACCAGAAATATCCGGTTTTATTTTGGCTAACTCAATCCCAGATATTGCTACAGCCTCTGTGAGTGTGCATTCCTGATATTATCCACAGACTTTATTGTTTTGAATGTTTTTTATTGGGGAACATTTTATTGTGTGCTTGGATACAGTAATGGGTTCCACATGGAAACACTAGCTCTACATATTCGTATTTTCTAGGGAGAAAGCTAGAGGAACTGTGACAAAAAAACATGATATTTCTGTTTATATAGATGACATTTTATGCACTTGCTTAATGAAAAGACTTTGTTTTACTCCAAATCCATTTTTACTCTGATTTTATCGGTCCATTACATATGAATTCCAAACCACTTTATCCGGATATGACTGGATGAAACCAGAAATATCCAGTTGTGTTTTGGCTAACTTAAACCGAAATATGGTGAAAGACTGTGTGTTTTGTTTTCTGGATATTATCGATGGACTTTATTGTTTTGAATGTTTTTATCAGGGAACTTTTAATTTTGTACCGTAGAAACACTAATTGGTTCATCATGGGGACACCAGTTCTACACATTCCTATTTTCTAGGGAGAATGCTAGAGGAACTGCGGGAAACAAACATGAAATTTCTGTTTGTATAGATGGCATTTTATGCACTTGTCTAACGAAAATACTTTGCTATTCTCCAAAACCCTTTCTACTGTGATTTTCTCGGTCCATTGCATCTGAATTCCACACCACTTTGTCTGGATATTACTGGATGAAACCGGAAATATCTGGTTTTGTTTTGGCTAACTCAATCCCAGATATTGCTACAGCCTCTGTGTTTGTGCATACCTGATATTATCCACAGACTTTATTGTTTTGAATGTTTTTATCATGGAACATTTAATTTTGTACCGTTGAAACACTAATTGTTTCCACATGGAGACACCAGCTCTACACATTCGTATTTTTAGGGAGAAAGCTAAAGGAACTGCGTCAAACAAACATGATATTTTGTTTGTCTAGATGACATTTTATGCACTTGCCTAATGAAAAGACTTTGCTTTACTCCAAAACCATTTTTACTCTGATTTTATCCGTCCATTGCATACGAATTCCAAACCACTTTGTCCGGATATGACTGGATGAAACAGGAAATATCCGGTTGTGTTTTGGCTAACTCCATGCGAAATACTGTGAAAGACTGTGTGTTTGTGTTTTCTGGATATTATCGATGGACTTTATTGTTTGAATGTTTTTATCAGGGAACATTTAGTTTTGTACCGTAGAAACACTAATTGTTTCCACATGGAGGTACCAGCTCTACACATTCGTATTTTCTAGGGAGAAAGCTAGAGGAACTGCGGCAAACAAACATGATATTTCTGTTTGTATACATGACATTTTATGCACTTGCCTAACGAAAAGACTTTGCTTTTCTCCAACCCATTTTTACTCTGATTTTCTCGGCCATTGAAGGAATTCCACACCACTTTGTCCGGATATGACTGGAAGAAACCAGAAATATCCGGTTGTGTTTTGGCTGACTCAATCCGAAATATTGTGAAAGCCTCTGTGTTTGTGTTTTCTGGATATTATCAATGGACTCTATTGTTTTGAATGTTTTTATCAGGGAACATTTACACACAAACAATTAGAGTTTCCAAGCACAAAATTAAATGTTCCCTGATAAAAAAACATTCACAACAATAAATTCCGTGGATAATATCAGGAATACACAAACACAGTTGGCTGTAGCAATATCTGGGATTGAGTTAAGAAAAACTCAACCAGATATTTCTGGTTTCATCCAGTCATATCCGGACAAAGTGGTGTGGAATTCGTATGCAATGGACCGAGAAAATCACAGTACAAATGATTTTGCAGAAAGCAAAGTCTTTTTGTTAGGCAAGTGCATAAAATGTCATCTATACAAAAAAAAATGTCATGTTTGTTTGCCGCATTTCCTCTAGCTTTCTCCCTGGAAAATACGAATATGTAGAGCAGGTGTCTCCATGTGGACCAATTAGTGTTTCCAAGAACAAAATTAAATGTTCACTGATAAAAAACATTCAAAACAATAAAGTCCATTGATAGTATCCAGAAAACACTAACACAGAAACTTTCACAATATTTCGCATTGAGTTAGCAAAAAAAAAACCCCGGATATTTCCGGTTTCATCCAGTCATATCCGGACAAAGTGGTGTGGAATTCGTATGCAATGGACTGAGAAAATCACAGTAATAATGGTTTCGGAGAAAAATAAAGTCTTTTCATTAGGCAAGTGCATTACATGTCATTGATATAAACAGAAATATCATGTTTGTTTGCCGCAGTTCCTCTAGCTTTCTCCCTAGAAAATACGAATGTGTAGAGCTGTTGTCTCCTTGTGGAACCAATTACTGTATTCAAGCTCAAAATTAAATGTTCCCTGATAAAAAACGTTCAAAACAATAAAGTCCATTGATAGTATCCAGAAAAAAGCAAACAGGCTGTAGCAATATCTCTTATTGTGTTAACAAAAACAAAACCGGATATTTCTGGTTTCATCCAGTCATATCCGGACAAAGTGGTGTGGAATTCATATGCTATGGACCGAGAAAATCACAGTACAAATGGTTTTGGAGAAAAGCAAAGTCTTTTCGTTAGGCATGTGCATAAAATGTCATCTATACAAACAGAAATATCATGTTTGTTTGCCGCAGTTTCTCTAGCTTTCTCCCTAGAAAATAGGAATGTGTAGAGCTGGTGTTCCCATGATGAACCAATTAGTGTTTCAACGGTACAAAATTAAATGTTCCCTGACAAAAAAACATTGAAAACAATAAAGTCCATTGATAATATCCGAAAAACATCAACACAGAGGCTGTAGCAATATCTTGTATTGAGTTAGCCAAAACAAAACTGGATATTTCCGGTTTCATCCAGTCATATCCAGCCAAACTGGTGTGGAGTTTTTATGCAGTGTACGGAGAAAATCACACTAAAAAGGATTTTGGAGAAAAGCAAAGTCTTTTCGTTAGGCAAGTGCATAAAATGTCATCTATACAAACAGAAATGTCATGTTTGTTTGCCGCAGTTCCTCTAGCTTTCTCCCTAGAAAATTCGAATGTGTAGAGCTGGTGTCTCCATGTGGAAACATTTAGTGTTTCGCAGCACAAAATTAAATGTTCCCTAATAAAAAACATTCAAAATAATAGAGTCCATCTATAATATCCAGAAAACACAAACACAGGAACTTTCACAATATGTCGCATTGAGTTAGCCAAAGAACAACTGGATATTTTTGGTTTCATCCAGTCATATCCGGACAAAGTGGTGTGGAATTCATATGCAATGGACCGAGAAAATCACAGTACAAGTGATTTTGGAGAAAAGCAAAGTCTTTTCGTTAGGCAAGTGCATAAAATGTCATCTATACAAACAGAAATATCATGTTTGTTTGTCGCAGTTCCTCTAGCTTACTCCCTAGAAAATACGAATATGTAGAGCTGGTGTATCCATGTGGAACCAATTACTGTATCCAAGCTCAAAATTAAATGTTCCTTGATAAAAAAACATTCAAAACAATAAAGTCCATAGATGGTATCCAGTAAAAAACAAACAGAGAGGCTGTAGCAATATCTGGGATTGAGTTAGCCAAAACAAAACCGGATATTTCTAGTTTCATCTAGTCATATCCGGACAAACTGGTTTGGAATTCGTATGCAATGGACCGAGAAAATCAGAGTAAACATGTTTTTGGAGAAAATCAAAGTCTTTTCGTTAGGAAAGTGCATGAAATGTCATCTATGCAAATAGAGATATCATGTTTGTTTGCCGCAGTTCCTCTAGCATTCTCCCTAGAAAATATGAATGTGTAGAGCTGGTATTGCCATGTGGAATCAATTCGGGTTTCCAAGCACAAAATTAAATGTTCCCTGAAAAAAAATTCAAAAAAATTAAGTCCGTGGATAATATCAGGAATACACAAACACAGAGGCTGTAGCAATATCTGGGATTGAGTTAGCCAAAACACAACCGAATATTTCCGATTTCATCCAATCATATCCAGACAAACTGGTGTGGAATTCGTATGCGATGTACCGATAAATCACAGAAAAATGGTTTTGGAGAAAAGCAAAGTCTTTTCGTTTGGCAAGTGCATAAAATGTCATCTATACAAACCGAAATATCATGTTTGTTTGCCGCAGTTCCTCTAGCTTTCTCCCTAGAAAATAGGAATTTGTAGAGCTGGTGTCTCCATGTGGAGTCAATTAGTGTATCCAAGAACAAAATTAAATGTTCCCTGATAAAAAACATTTAAAACAATAAAGTCTGTGGATAATATCAGGAATACACAAACACAGAGGCTGTAGCAATATCTGGGATTGAGTTAGCCAAAACACAACCGGATATTTCCGGTTACATCCAGTCATAGCCGGACAAACTGGTGTGGAATTCGTATGCAATGGACCGAGAAAATCACAATAAAAATGGTTTTGGAGAAAAGCAAAGTCTTTTCGTTAGGCAAGTGCATAAAATGTCATCTATACAAACAGAAATATCATGTGCGTTTCCCGTAGTTCCTCTAGCTTTCTCCTTAGAAAATACGAATGTGTATAGCTGGTGCCCCATGATGAACCAATTAGTGTTTCTACGGTACAAAATTAAATGTTCCCTGATAAAAACATTAGAAACAATAAAGTCCATTGATAATATCTAGAAAACACAAACACAGAGAGTGTAGCAATATTTCCGATTGAGTTAGCCAAAACACAACTGGATATTTTTGGTTCCATCCAGTCATATCCGGACAAACTGTTGTATAATTCGTATGTAATGGACTGATAAATCACAGAAAAATGTTTTTGGAGAACAGCAAAGTCTTTTCGATGGCAAGTGCAACAAATGTCATCGATACAAATAGAAATATCATGTGTGTTTGCCGCAGTTCCTCTAGCTTTCTCCATAGAAAATAGAATATGTAGAGCTGGTGTCTCCATGTGAAACCAATTAGTGTTTCAAAGCATAAAATTAAATGTTCCCAGATAAAAAAAAAATTCAAAACTATAAAGTCTGTGGATATTATCAGGAATACACAAACACAGAGGCGGTAACAATATCTGGGGTTGAGTTAGCCAAAAGAAAACCGCATATTCCCGGTTTCATCCAGTCATATCCGGATAAACTGGTTTGAAATCGAATGCAATGGACCGACAAAATCACAGTGAAAATGGTTTTGGGAAAAGCAAAGTCTTTTCGTTAGGCAAGTGCATAAAATGTCATCTATACAAACAGAAATATCATGTGTGTTTTCCTCAGTTCCTCTGGCTTTCTCCCTAGAAAATATGAATGTGTAGAGCTGGTGTCTCCATGTGGAACCAATTAGTGTTTCCAAGAACAAAATTAAATGTTCCCTGATAAAAACATTGAAAACAATAAAGTCCATCGGTAATATCCAGAAAATACAAACACAGAGGCTATCACTATATTTCGGATTGAGTCAGCCAAAAGACAACCGGATATTTCTGGTTTCATCCAGTCATATCCGGACAAAGTCATGTGGAATTCGTATGCAATGGACCGAGAAAATCACAGTAAAAATGGTTTTGGAGAAAAGCAAAGTCTTTTCGTTTCCAAAGTGCATCAAATGTCATCGATGCAAACAGAAATATCATGTGTGTTTCCCGCAGTTCCCCTAGCTTTCTCCCTAGAAAATAAAAATGTACAGAGCTGGTGTCCCCATGATGAACCAATTAGTGTTTCAACTGTACAAAATTAAATGTTCCCTGATAAAAATATTCAAGACAATAAAGTCCATCGATAATATCCAGAGAACACAAACACAGAGGGTGTAGCAATATTTCGGATTGAGTTAGCCAAAACAAAACCAGATATTTCCGGTTTCATCCAGTCATATCCAGACAAACTTGTGTGGAATTCATATGAAGTGTACCGAGAAAATCAAAGAAAAATCGTTTTGGAGAAAAGCAAAGTCTTTTCGTTAGGCAAGTGCATAAAATGTCATCTATACAAACAGAAATATCATGTTTCTTTGCCGCAGTTCCTCTAGCTTCCTCCCTAGAAATTTCGAATGTGTACAGCTGGTGTCCCCATGATTATCCCATTAGTGTTTCTACGGTGGAAAATTAAATGTTCCCTGATAAAAACATTCAAAACAATAAAGTCCATCGATAATATCCAGAAAACACAAAAACAAAGTCTTTCACAATAATTCGGATTGAGTTAGCCAAAATACAACTGGATATTTCCGGTTTCATTCAGTCATATCCGGAGAAACAGGTGTATAATTCGTATGCAATGGACCGAGAAAATCACAGTAAAAATTTTTTTGGAGAAGAGAAAGTCTTTTCATTAGGCAAGTGCATAAAATGTCATCTATACAAACAGAAATATCATGTTTGTTTGCCACAGTTCCTCTAGATTTCTCCCTAGAAAATACGAATACGTAAAGCTGGTGTCTCCATGTGGAACCAATTACTGTATCCAAGCTTAAAATAAAATGTTACCCGATAAAAACTTTCAAAAAAATAAAGTCGGTTGAATATCCAGAAAACACAATACAGAGGCTGCAGCAATATCTCGGATTGAGTTAGCCAAAACAAAACCGGATATTTCCGGTTTCATCCAGTTATATCCGGATAAACTGCTGTTTAGTTCGTATGGAATGGACAGAGAACATCACAGTAAAAATGGTTTTGGAGAATAGCAATGTCTTTTCGTTAGGCAAGTGCATAAAATCTCATAGATACAAACAGAAATATCATGTTTGTTTGCCGCAATTCCTCTAGCTTTCTCCCTAGAAAATACGAATGTGTAGAGCTTGTGTCTCCGTGTGGAACCAATTAGTGATTCCAAGCACAAAATAAATGTTCCCTGATAAAAAACATTCAAAACAATATAGTCTGTGCATAATATCAGGAATGCACAAACACAGAGGCTGTAGAAATATCTGCGATTGGAGGACCCTTATGGGGGAGAGGGACAAGAAACTAGGCCTGGGCAGATATCAGGGGCTTCCTTAGAGGTTAGATGTTCCCCAGGGTCCAGCGGGCACGTTCTCTGGGAAGGAAAAAGTCTATCCCCTTTAGAGAACCTCTAGGCATGCCCAGAGCAGAGCTGCCACTCCCCCTTCGGAGAGTCTCAGTACTCTCCTCAGCATTCTCCTCAGCTGGTTCCCTCAGCACTCTCCTCAGCATTCTCTTCAGCTGGTTCCCTCAGCACTCTCCTCAGCATTCTCCTCAGCTGGTTCCCTCAGCACTCTCCTCAGCACTTTCCGGTATGCTAATTGTCCCTCCGAACCGGCCAATCCCATATGCTAATTTGTTGACTATATAACCTGTGTGAAACTGCCGCTCAGGGCTCCTCACCGCCTTAGGTGGGGGCCCGTTTGCGCAAACGTACAATAAATACCTCATGCTTTTTGCATCAACTGGTCTGGAGTCTGGATTTTTGGGCGTCCTCTCGAGCAAGTGGGCATCTCTACAACTGAGAGGTCCAACATTTTGGCGCCCAACGTGGGGCTCGAGGTCGCCCTCAGACCCATTCTCTGCAGGACCAGTTGGAGGTATAATTAAGTGTTTTCTGTTTGTTGTTCTTCGTCTTGAGTATTCTGACTGGAGTATTCTGACTGGCCAGTACCTGACCTGACTCTGTGGGACCAGTGGGGGAGGCAGGCGTGCCCAGCAACCCCTGGTCCGTTCCCCGGAGGACGCTCCGGGTTATGAGGGGAAACCCTCGGTCCGTTCCCCCGGAAGACGCTCCCGGGGTGGTCTGGAGGTGGGTCGGAGACCAAGTCTCCCTCCTTCCTGGGGAGGGCTGGTCAGGCAGCCGCTCCCAAAACTAGCGCAATAGCGTTTGATTTGTCTTAGCCATGTGGTTTGTCTTGCTTATTGTATATGTCTGTGCATTGGCTGTTCTTTTTGTTTGGGTTGAAATCCTTGCACACATGGGTCAACAAATAACCACCCCTTTAAGTCTCACTCTAGATCACTGGAAGGACGTTCGAGAACGCGCGCGCCACCTCTCAGTGGAGATTAAAAGGAAACAATGGGCAAAATTCTGTTCCTCAGAGTGGCCGGCCTTCGAGGTCGGCTGGCCAAGGAACGGCACTTTTAACCTTGATATTATTTTACAGATTAAGGCGCGAGTCTTTCAGCCAGGATCCAATGGACACCCTGATCAGGTGCCCTACATTACTACGTGGGAGGATCTTTCACGTAATCCCCCTCCCTGGATAGAACCCTTCTCCTTCCCGACGGAGCCCATACGGACCCCGTTACCCCCTCCTCCTATCCCGGTTGTGCCAACCTCCTCCCTATACCCTCTGAAGGAGATTCGAGATCCAAAACCTGACAAGCCACCGGTTCTTCCGGCTGATCAGGACTTTCTGCTCTTTGACTCTCCCCCACCCTATCTTCCCGGCCAGCCTGCTCCCCCGCAGGGACTCCCACAACAACCAGAGCGGGATGTGCAACCTTCTGCACCATCCCCTGATTCCACGAGGGCAGGGGAAGAAGTTTCAGCGCCTTCCCCGCCCTCCAGCCGCCTGCGCCTCCGTCGGGGGCAGGCAGGGGGCTCGGGAAGCGTTTGGACTTCACAGGCTTTTCCTCTTCGCTTGGTGGCTGGCCAGATGCAGTACTGGCCATTTTCTGCTTCCAATCTTTACAATTGGAAAACCCATAACCCCTCTTTCTCTCAGGACCCCCAGGCTCTGACTGGGCTGATCGAGTCAATTTTATTGACTCATCAGCCCACCTGGGATGATTGTCAGCAGCTTCTGCAGACCCTCCTCACTACTGAGGAAAAGCAGCGTGTCTACCTTGAGGCACGGAAAAACGTCCCTGGAGCAGATGGCCGACCGACCCTACTGCTAAACGAAATCGAGGAGGCATTTCCCTCAACCCGTCCTGATTGGGACTACACCACCGTTGCTGGTAGGGAGCGACTTCGTCTTTACCACCAGATTCTCCTTGCGGGTCTCAGAGGGGCTGGAAAGCGCCCCACCAATTTGGCCAAGGTACGTGCAGTAGTACAGGGGGCTGAGGAAACGCCGGCAGGCTTCCTAGAAAGATTAATGGAAGCCTACCGTATGTATACCCCGTTTGACCCCCTGGCAGAGGACCGGCAGGGAGATGTAATCATGTCCTTTATAGGACAGTCAGCGCCGGACATCCGCAATAAATTGCAGCGGCTAGAGGGGCTTCAGGGGTATACTATACAAAATTTAATGAAGGAGGCAGAAAAGATTTACAACAAAAGGGAGACCCGAGAGGAGAAGGAGGAAAGGATCCGCAAGGAGCAGGAGGAAAGGGAAGACAAAAGAGACAAAAGACGTAATCGAGAGCTTAGTAGAATTTTGGCCACCGTAGTGCAGGATACAGAAAGGAGTAGACCAGGACAGAATAGGGACTTGGGAGACAAACGAAAGCCTCGGGTGGAAAGAGATCAATGTGCCTATTGTAAAGAAAGAGGACACTGGGTCAAAGACTGCCCGAAGAAAACACAGGGACCAAAGAGGAGACCAGTTCCAATCCTGTCCCTGGAAGAAGACGACTAGGTGAGTCAGGGCCAGGAGCCCCCCCCCTGAGCCCAGGATAACCCTTGAAGTGGGGGGCAGACCGGTAACCTTCCTGATTGACACGGGAGCCCAGCACTCGGTACTGACTTCAGAAAAAGGGCCTTTAAGCTCCAAGACTTCCTGGGTTCAGGGGGCAACTGGAGGGAAGTTATATCGCTGGACAACCAATCAAGAGGTCCAGTTAAGTACAGGACTTGTGACACACTCGTTCTTACTAGTGCCAGACTGCCCCTACCCCCTCCTGGGCAGGGACCTACTCTCGAAGGTAGGAGCCCAAATTCACTTCCATGAGAAAGGAGCTACCATCACAGACTCAGGAGGGCGGCCCCTCCAGGTATTAACACTACGCTTGGAGGACGAACACCGATTATTCCAGAGGCCCTCGTCCACCATGGCTCCCCTGGACCCCAAGTGGCTCACAGATTTTCCTCAGGCCTGGGCAGAGACTGCGGGAATAGGGCTGGCCGTCAACCGGCCTCCCTTGATCATAGATCTGAAGCCCACGGCCATTCCCGTGTCAGTTCGTCAATATCCGATGGGCAAGGAAGCTAAGGAAGGTATCCGGCCACATATCCAGAGACTGTTACACCTAGGCATTTTAAAACCTTGTCGTTCACCTTGGAACACCCCCCTACTACCAGTAAAGAAGCCTGGTACGGGTGACTACCGCCCGGTACAGGACTTGCGGGAGGTTAACAGGAGAACGGAGGATATGCATCCCACAGTGCCCAACCCCTACAATCTGCTAAGTACCTTGCCTCCGACCCATGTATGGTACACAGTGTTAGATCTAAAAGATGCATTCTTTTGTTTAAGACTGAGCCCTCAGAGCCAATCCATCTTTGCTTTTGAGTGGAAAGACCCAGAGACCGGGTTTTTAGGACAACTCACCTGGACAAGGTTGCCCCAAGGATTTAAAAACTCGCCTACTTTGTTTGATGAAGCTCTGCACCTAGATTTGGCCGACTTCCGAGTCAACCATCCAGACCTGGTCCTCCTGCAATATGTGGACGACCTCCTCCTTGCCGCTGAAACTGAGCAGGACTGCCTAAAAGGTACCGGGGCCCTACTACAGAGACTGGGGGAATTGGGCTATCGAGCCTCCGCGAAAAAGGCCCAAATATGTCAGAAACAGGTGGCCTACCTAGGCTACCTCCTAGAAGGAGGGCAACGGTGGCTGACGGAGAGCCGAAAAAGGGCGGTTGCTCTAATTCCACCCCCCACCGATGCCAGAAAGATGCGGGAATTCCTCGGGAGTGCGGGATTCTGCCGCCTTTGGATTCCTGGGTTTGCGGAGCTGGCAGCCCCATTGTACCCCCTCACGAAGTCCAATGCTCCCTTTCAATGGAGAGAAGAGCAACAGCGGGCGTTTGACAACATAAAAAAGGCCCTATTGTCAGCCCCAGCCCTGAGCCTCCCTGATATGACCAAGCCCTTCACATTATACGTGGATGAGAACAAGGGAGTGGCGAAGGGAGTGCTAACACAAATGCTTGGACCCTGGAAAAAGCCGGTGGCATACTTTTCAAAAAAGCTAGACAATGTAGCGGCCGGCTGGCCTCCGTGCCTCCGCATGATAGCGGCCGTGGCAGTTCTGGTGAAAGACTCGGATAAATTGACTCTAGGCCAACCTCTCACCGTAGTGGCACCTCATGCTGTGGAGACAGTTATCCGTCAGCCACCAGACCGGTGGCTCTCAAATGCTCGGATAACTCATTACCAGACTATGTTATTAAACTCAGAGCGGGTCCGGTTTGGGACTGCCACCTCTTTAAACCCGGCCACCCTGCTCCCGGAACTGGGGCCCCAGGCCCAGGTAATCCATAACTGTCACCAAATCCTGGCTGAGGCCCACGGCACCCGAAAAGACCTAACCGACCAGCCTCTGCCGGATGCTGAAATGACCTGGTTCACGGATGGGAGCAGCTTTCTACAGAACGGTGAGCGGAGGGCTGGGGCAGCGGTGGTGGATGGAAAAACTGTTATCTGGTCAAGTGCCTTAAAGCCTGGAACTTCTGCTCAAAAAGCCGAGCTCATAGCCTTAATTCAAGCTTTAAAACTGGCACAAGACAAAAAGGTCAACATTTATACAGGCAGTCGGTATGCTTTCGCCACTGCCCATGTACATGGGGAGATATACCGGCTAAGGGGCCTTTTAACCTCAGCAGGCAAGGACATTAAAAATAAGCAGGAAATCCTAGATCTTCTACAGGCCCTGTTCCTGCCCAAAATGTTGAGTATAATTCATTGCCCCGGGCACCAACGAGGAGACGACCCCGTAGCAAGGGGAAACAGGATGGCAGACGAGGCCGCTAGGGCGGCAGCCCTGAGCCAACAGGTGCTCCCATTAAAGACAATTGAGCCCACCCAAGTATCGAGGGAACCACCTTTCCTCTATTCGGACCAAGACTTAGATACGATTCAGCGGCTCGGTGCAGAGTATGATGAACAAATAAGGGTTTGGAGGCTCGGAGAGAAAATAGTCCTGCCACACCAATTGGCTAAAGAAATAATTACCAGCCTCCATCAATGGACTCATTTGGGATACAAAAAGCTAAAAGCAGCCTTACAGGAAGATAGGCAGTCTTACTACATCCCCGGACTTGACTCTTTAGCCCAGCAGGTGACTGAATCCTGTGTTCCGTGTGCCAAGGTAAATGCCAGACACCTCAAGCTCCCGGAGGGAGCTAGGGTAAGAGGAGACCGACCAGGAATCAACTGGGAGGTCGATTTCACTGAGATAAGGCCGGGCAGTTATGGGAATAAGTATCTTCTAGTTTTTGTAGACACCTTCTCCGGATGGACTGAGGCATTCCCCACAAAACGGGAAACCGCCCAGGTGGTCGTCAAGAAGATCATAGAGGAGATCTTCCCCCGGTTCGGCTTGCCTAAGGTAATCGGGTCCGACAATGGCCCAGCGTTTGTCTCCCAGGTAAGTCAGTTGGTGGCCAAAGCATTAGGCATAAATTGGAAATTGCACTGTGCCTATAGACCCCAAAGTTCAGGACAGGTAGAAAGAATGAACAGAACAATTAAAGAGACCTTGACCAAATTAGCGTTGGAGACTGGTGTTAAAGACTGGGTCCAACTCCTCCCTATGGTGTTGTTCCAGGTCTGAAACACGCCCTCTCATTGCGGGCTGACACCATACGAAATCCTTTATGGAGGGCCCCCACCAGTAGCAGGCTTGCTTGACCTTGTCAGTGACTCCGTTGCCGATGCCCCTAAGTTACAGGCCCGGTTGAGAGCGCTCCAGATCATCCAGAACCAGGTCTGGAAACCTCTTGCAGCAGCCTACCAACCCAAGACGACAACCATTCCACATCCTTTCCAAATCAGTGATGCTGTGTATGTCCGAAGGCACCAATCTAAGACTCTAGAGCCCCGGTGGAAAGGCCCCTTCATTGTGCTGTTGACAACTCCCACCGCTCTCAAGGTCGACGGAATTGCTGCATGGGTCCACGCCTCACACGTGAAGTGAGCACCACCTCCCCAGGGCCCCGAGGATCCGGATAGACCAGCCAAATGGAAGCTCCAGCGCACTCAGAACCCACTCAAGCTAAGACTTTCAAAAACTGTTTAATATTTATGATGTTCCTGGCCTTTCCCCATTGTTTTTCCAATCCCCATGCTCCGCAATTGTTAACGTGGAACCTAACCCAGTCCAGTAAGAACAGAGTTTCCTCCCTCCAGTGAGGCAGGTTCTCCCCAGGCCGGTTCAATAGATTTTAAGATTAAAATCTTTGCAAAAAGAAAAGGAGGGAATGAAGGACCCTTATGGGGGAGAGGGACAAGAAACTAGGCCTGGGCAGATATCAGGGGCTTCTTAAGAGGTTAGATGTTCCCCAGGGTCCAGCGGGCACGTTCTCTGGGAAGGAAAAAGTCTATCCCCTTTAGAGAACCTCTAGGCATGCCCAGAGCAGAGCTGCCACTCCCCCTTCGGAGAGTCTCAGTACTCTCCTCAGCATTCTCCTCAGCTGGTTCCCTCAGCACTCTCCTCAGCATTCTCTTCAGCTGGTTCCCTCAGCACTCTCCTCAGCATTCTCCTCAGCTGGTTCCCTCAGCACTCTCCTCAGCACTTTCCGGTATGCTAATTGTCCCTCCGAACCGGCCAATCCCATATGCTAATTTGTTGACTATATAACCTGTGTGAAACTGCCACTCAGGGCACCTCACCGCCTTAGGTGGGGGCCCGTTTGCGCAAACGTACAATAAATACCTCATGCTTTTTGCATCAACTGGTCTGGAGTCTGGATTTTTGGGCGTCCTCTCGAGCAAGTGGGCATCTCTACAACTGAGAGGTCCAACACGATTGAGTTAGCTAAAACAAAACCGGATATTTCCGGTTTCATCCAGTCATATCCAGACTAACTGGTGTGTAAATCGTATGCAATGGACCGAGAAAATCACAGTAAAAATGGTTTTGGAGAAAAGCAAAATCTTTTCATTAGGCAAGTGCATAAAATGTCATCTGTACAAAGAGAAATATCATGTTGTTTGCCGCAGTTCTTCTGGCTTTCTCCCTAGAAAATATGAATGTGTAGAGCTGGTGTCTCCATGTGGAAGCAATTAGTGTTTCCAAGCACAAAATTAAATATCCCCTTAAAAAAATCATTGAAAAAAAATAAAGTCTCATGTATCGATGATATTTTATGCACTTGCCTAATGAAAAGACTTTTCTTTTTTGCACAACCATTTTTAATGTGATTTTCTCGGTCCATTGCATATGAATTCCACTCCACATTGTCTGGATATGACTGGTTGAAACTGGAAATATCCGTTTTTTTTCCTAACTCAATACCAGATATTGCTACAGCCTCTGTGTTTGTCCGGATATGACTGGATGAAACCGGGAATATGCGGTTTTGTTTTGGCTAACTCAATCCAGATATTGTTACCGCTTCTGTGTTTGTGTATTCCTGATAATATCCACAGACATTATAGTTTTGAATTTTTTTTATCAGGGAACATTTAATTTTATGCTTGGAAACACTAATTGGTTTCACATGGAGACACCAGCTCTACATATTCCTATTTTCTAGGGAGAAAGATAGAGGAACTGCGGCAAACACACATGATATTTCTGTTTGTATCGATGACATTTGTTGCACTTGCCATCGAAAAGACTTTGCTGTTCTCCAAAACCATTTTTCTGTGATTTATCGGTCCATTACATACGAATTATACAACAGTTTGTCCGGATATGACTGGATGAAACCAAAAATATCCAGTTGTGTTTTGGCTAACTCAATCGGAAATATTGCTACACTCTCTGTGTTTGTGTTTTCTGGATATTATCGATGGACTTTATTGTATCTACTGTTTTTATCAGGGAACATTTAATTTTGTACCGTAGAAACACTAATAGGTTCATCATGGGCACACCAGCTCTACACATTCGTATTTTATAAGAAGAAAGCTAGAGGAACTGCGGGAAACACACATGATATTTCTGTTTGTATAGATGACATTTTATGCACTTGCCTAACGAAAAGACTTTGCATTTCTCCAAAACCATTTTTATTGCGATTTTCTCGGTCCATAGCATATGAATTCCACACCAGTTTGTCCGGATATGACTGGATGAAACCGGAAATATCCGGTTGTGTTTTGGCTAACTCAATCTCAGATATTGCTACAGCCTCTGTGTTTGTGTATTCCTGATATTATCCACAGACTTTATTGTTTTAAATGTTTTTTATCAGGGAACATTTAATTTTGTTCTTGGATACACTAATTGGCTCCACATGGAGACACCAGCTCTACAAATTCCTATTTTCTAGGGAGAAAGCTAGAGGAACTGCGGCAAACAAACATGATATTTCGGTTTGTATAGATGACATTTTATGCACTTGCCAAACGAAAAGACTTTGCTTTTCTCCAAAACCATTTTTCTGTGATTTATCGGTACATTGCATACGAATTCAACACCAGTTTGTCCGGATATGATTGGATGAAATCGGAAATATTCAGTTGTGTTTTGCCTAACTCAATCCCAGATATTGCTACAGCCTCTGTGTTGTGCATTGCTGATATTATCCACCGACTTTATTGTTTTGAATGTTTTTTATCAGGGAACATTTAATTTTGTGCTTTGAAACACTAACTGGTTCCACATGGAAACTCAAGCTCTACACATTCGTGTTTTCTAGGGAGAAAGCTAGAGCTACTGCGGCAATCAAACATGATATTTGTGTTTGAATCAATAATATTTTATCTCCTTCCCTAATGAAATGAATTTGCTTTTTCCAAAACCATTTTTACTCGGTCGATTGCATACAAATTCGTATTTTCTACGGAGAAAGCTAAAGGAACTGCTGCAAACAAACATGATATTTCTGTTTGTATTGATGACATTTTATGCACTTGCCTAACGAAAGACATTGCTTTTCTCCAAAACCATTTGCACTGTGATTTTCTTGGTCCATTGCATAAGAAATCCACACCACTTTGTCCGGATATGACTGGATGAAACCAGAAATATCTGGTTGTGTTTTGACTAACTCAATCCGAAATATTGCTACAGCCTCTGTGTTTGTGTATTCCTGATATTATCCAAAGACTTTATGCTTCTGAATATTTTTTTGAGGGAACATTTAATTTTGTGCTGCGAAACACTAATTGTTTCCACATGGAGACACCAGCTCTACACATTCGAATTTTCTAGGGAGAAAGCTAGAGGAACTGCGACAAACAAACATGACATTTCTGTTTGTATAGATGACATTATATGCACTTGCCTAACGAAAAGACTTTGCTTTTCTCCAAAATCATTTTACTGTGATTTCTTTGGTCCCTTGCATACGAATTCCACACAAATTTGTTTGGATATGACTGGATGACCAGAAATATCTGGTTGTGTTTTGGCTAACTCAATCCCAGATATTGCTACAGCCTCTGTGTTTGTGTATTCCTGATATTATCCACGGACTTAATTTTTTTGAATATTTTTTTTTCAGGGAACATTTAATTTTGTGCTTGGAAACCCGAATTGGTTCCACATGGCAACACCAGCTCTACACATTTGTATTTTCTAGGGAGAATGCTAGAGGAACTGCGGCAAACAAACATGATATCTCTATTTGCATAGATGACATTTCATGCACTTTCCTAACGAAAAGACTTTGATTTTCTCCAAAAACGTGTTTACTCTGATTTTCTCGGTCCATTGCATACGAATTCCAAACCACTTTGTCCGGATATGACTAGATGAAACTAGAAATATCCGGTTTTGTTTTGGCTAACTCAATCCCAGATATTGCTACAGCCTCTCTGTTTGTTTTTTACTGGATACCATCTATGGACTTTATTGTTTTGAATGTTTTTTTATCAAGGAACATTTAATTTTGAGCTTGGATACAGTAATTGGTTCCACATGGATACACCAGCTCTACATATTCGTATTTTCTAGGGAGTAAGCTAGAGGAACTGCGACAAACAAACATGATATTTCTGTTTGTATAGATGACATTTTATGCACTTGCCTAACGAAAAGACTTTGCTTTTCTCCAAAATCATTTGTACTGTGATTTTCTCGGTCCAGTGCATACGAATTCCACACAATTTTGTCCGGATATGACTGGATGAAACCAAAAATATCCGGTTGTTCTTTGGCTAACTCAATGCGACATATTGTGAAAGTTCCTGTGTTTGTGTTTTCTGGATATTATAGATGGACTCTATTATTTTGAATGTTTTTTTATCAGGGAACATTTAATTTTGTGCTGCGAAACACTAATTGTTTCCACATGGAGACACCAGCTCTACACATTCGAATTTTCTAGGGAGAAAGCTAGAGGAACTGCGGCAAACAAACATGATATTTCTGTTTGTCTAGATGACATTTTATGCACTTGCCTAATGAAAAGACTTTGCTGTTCTCCAAAATCCTTTTTAGTGTGATTTTCTCCGTACACTGCATAAAAACTCCACACCAGTTTGGCTGGATATGACTAGATGAAACCGGAAATATCCAGTTTTGTTTTGGCTAACTCAATACAAGATATTGCTACAGCCTCTGTGTTGGTGATTTTCGGATATTATCAATGGACTTTATTGTTTTCAATGTTTTTTTATCAGAGAACATTTAATTTTGTACCGTTGAAACACTAATTGGTTCATCATGGGAACACCAGCTCTACACATTCCTATTTTCTAGGGAGAAAGCTAGAGAAACTGCGGCAAACAAACATGATATTTCTGTTTGTATGGATGGCATTTTATGCACATGCCTAACGAAAAGACTTTGCTTTTCTCCAAAACCATTTGTACTGTGATTTTCTCGGTCCATAGCATACGAATTCCACACCACTTTGTCCGGATATGACTGGATGAAACCAGAAATATCCGGTTTTGTTTTTGTTAACACAATAAGAGATATTGCTACAGCCTCTATTTGCTTTTTTCTGGATACTACAAATGGACTTTATTGTTTTGAATGTTTTTTATCAGGGAACATTTAATTTTGAGCTTGAATACAGTAATTGGTTCCACAAGGAGACAACAGCTCTACACATTCGTATTTTCTAGGGAGAAAGCTAGAGGAACTGCGGCAAACAAACATGATATTTCTGTTTATATCAATGACATTAATGCACTTGACTAATGAAAAGACTTTATTTTTCTCTGAAACCATTTTTACTGTGATTTTCTCGGTCCATTGCATACGAAATCCACACCACTTTGTCCGGATATGACTGGATGAAACCGGAAATATCCGGTTTTTTTTTTTTTTTGCTAACTCAATGCGAAATATTGTGAAAGTTTCTGTGTTTTTGTTTTCTGGATACTATTAATGGACTTTATTGTTTTGAATTTTTTTATCAGTGAACATTTAATTTTGTTCTTGGAAACCCTAATTGGTCCACATGGAGACACCAGCTCTACATATTCGTATTTTCCAGGGAGAAAGCTAGAGGAAATGCGGCAAACAAACATGACATTTCTTTTTGTATAGATGACATTTTATGCACTTGCCTAACAAAAAGACTTTGCTTTCTGCAAAATCATTTGTACTGTGATTTTCTCGGTCCATTGCATACGAATTCCACAATACTTTGTCCGGATATGACTGGATGAAACCAGAAATATCTGGTTGAGTTTTTGCTAACTCAATCCCAGATATTGCTACAGCCACTGTGTTTGTGTATTCCTGATATTATCCACGGACTTTATTGTTGTGAATGTTTTTTTATCAGGGAACATTTAATTTTGTGGTTGGAAACTCTAATTGGTTCCAAATGGAGACACCAGCTCTACATGTTTTTATTTTCTAGGGAGAAAGCCAGAAAACTGCGGCAAACAAACATGATATTTCTGTTTGTATCGATGATATTTTATGCACTTACCTAACGAAAAGACTTTGCTTTTCTCCAAAACCATTTTTACTGTGATTTTCTCAGTCAATTTTATACGAATTCCACATGACTTTGTCCGGATATGACAGGATGAAACCAGAAATATCCGGTTGTGTTTTGGCTAACTCAAGCCGAAATATTGTAAAAGCCTCTGTGTTTGTGTTTTCTGGATATTATCAAAGGACTTTACTGATTTGAATGTTTTTGATCAGGGGACATTTTATTTTGACTTTGGATACAGTAATTGCTTCCACATGGAGACACCAGCTCTACACATTCATATTTTCCATGGAGAAAGCTAGAGGAACTGCTGCAAACAAACATGATATTTCTGTTTGTATAGATGACATTATATGCACTTACCTAACGAAAATAGTTTGTTTTTCACCAAAACCATTTGTACTGTGATTTTCTCTTTCCATTGCATACGAATTCCACACCACTTTGTCCGGATATAACTGGATGAAAACGGAAATATCCCCTTTTGTTTTGGCTAATTCAATCCCAGATATTGCTACAGCCTTTGTGTTTGTGTTATCTGGATATTATCAATGGACTTCATTTTTTTGAATGTTTTTTATCGGGGAACATTTTATTTTGACCTTGGATACAGTAATTGGTTCCACATGGAGACACCAGCTCTACATATTCGTATTTTTTAGGTAGAAAGCTATTGGAACTGCGGAAAACAAATATGATATTTCTGTTTGTATAGATGACATTTTATGCACTTGCCTAATGAAAAGACTGCTTTTCTCCAAAAGCATTTTTACTCTGATTTTCTCAGTCCATGGCATACGAATTCCATACCAGTTTGTCCGGATATGACTGGGTGAAACCAGAAACATCCGATTGTGTTTTGGCTAACTCAATCCGAATTATTGTGAAAACATCTGTGTTTGTGTTTTCTGGATATTATCGATGGACTTTATTGTTTTGAATGTTTTAATCAGGGAATATCTCATTTTGAACTTGCAAAAACTAATTGGTTCATCATGGGGACACCAGCTCTACACATTCGAATTTTCTAGGGAGAAAGCTAGAGGAACTGCTGCAAACAAACGTGATATTTCTGTTTGTATAGATGACATTTTATGCACTTGCCTAACGAAAAGACTTTCTCTTCTCCAAAACCATTTTTACTGTGATTTTCTCAGCCCATTGCATACGAATTCCACACCAGTCTGTCTGGATGTGACTGGATGAAATCAGAAATATCGCATTGTATTTTGGGTAACTGAATCCGAAATATTGTGGAAGCCTCTGTTTTTGTGTTTTCTGTATATTACCAATGGAATTCATTGTTTTGAATGTTTTTATTAGGGAACATTTCATTTTGTACCGTTTAAACACTAATTGGTTCATCATGGGGACACCAGCTCTACACATTCGTATTTTCTAGGGAGAAAGCTAGAGGAACTGCGGCAAACAAACATGATATTTCTGTTGGTAGAGAAGACATTTTATGCACTTGCCTAACGAAAATACTTTGCTTTTCTCCAAAACCATTTGTACTGTGACTTTCTCGGTCCATTGCCGATGAATTCCACACCGCATTGTCCGATCAGACTGGGTGAAACCGGAAATATCTGCTTTTGTTTTGGCTAACTCAATCCCAGATACTGCTACAGCCTCTGTGTTTGTGTTTTCTGGATATTATTGATGGACTTTATTGTTTTGAATGTTTTTATCTGGGGACATTTTATTTTGACCTTGGATACAGTAATGTTTCCACATGGAGACACCAGCTCCAAATATTCGTATTTTCTACGGAGAAAGCTAGAGTACCTGCTCCAAACAAACATGATATTTCTGTTTGTATCGATGACATTTTATGCACTTGCCAAACGAAAAGACTGCTTTTCTCCATAACAATTTTTACTCTGATTTTCTCACTCCATTGCATACAAATTCCACACCAGTTTTTCATGATATGACTGGATGAAACCAGAAATATCCGGTTTTGTTTTGGCTAACTCAATCCGAAATATTGTGAAAACCTCTGGTTTGTGTTTTCTGGATATTATCGATGGACTTTGTTGTTTTCAGTGTTTTTATTAGGGAACATTTTATATTGATCTTGGAAACACTAATTGGTTCATCATGGGGACACCAGCTCTAAACATTCGTATTTTTAGGGAAAAAGCTAGATGAACTGCAGAAACAAACATGATATTTCTGTTTGTATAGATGACATTTTATGCACTTGCCTAACGAAAAGACTTTGCTTTTCTCATAACCGATTTACTCTGATTTTCTCAGTCCATGGCATATGAATTCCACACCAGTTTGTCCGGATATGACTGGATGAAACCGGAAATATCCAGTTTTGTTTTGGCTAACTCAATCACAGATATTGCTACAGCCTCTGTGCTTGTGTATTCCTGGTATTATGGATGGACTATATTGTTTTGAATGTTTTTATATCAGGGAACATTTAATTTTGTGCTTGGAATCACTAATTGGTTTCACATGGAGACACCAGCTCTACACATTTGTATTTTCTAGGGAGAAAGCTAGAGGACCTGCTCCAAACATGATATTTCTGTTTGCATAGATGACATTTTATGCACTTGCCTAACGAAAAGATTTTGCTTTTCTCCAAACCATTTTTACTGTGACTTTCTCGGTCCATTGCATAGGAATACACACCAGTTTGTCCGGAAATGACTGGATAAAACCGGAAATATCCGGTTTTGTTTTGGCTACCTCAATCCCAGATATTGCTACAGCTTCTGTGTTGTTGTTTTCTGGATATTATCGATTGACTTTATTTTTGAATGTTTTTTATCAGGGAATATTTTATTTTGAGCTTGGAAACAGTAATTGGTTCCACATGGAGACCCCAGTTGAACATATTCGTATTTTTTAAGGAGAAAGCTAGAAGAACTGCAGCACACAAACATGATATTTCTGTTTGTATCGATGACATTATATGCACTAGCCTAACGAAAAGACTTTGCTTTTCTCCAAAACCATTTTTACTGTGATTTTCTCGGTCCATTGCATACGAATTCCACACCAGTTTGACCGCATATGACTGGATGAAACCGAAAATATCCGGTTCTGATTTAGCTAACTGAATCCCAGATATTGCTACAGCCTCTGTGTGTGTATTCTTGATATTATCCACGGAGTTTATTGTTTTGAATGTTTTTTATCAGGGAACATTTATTTTTGCACTTGGAAACACAAATTGGTTCCACATGCAGACACCAGCTCTACACATTCATATTTTCCATGGAGAAAGCTAGAAGAACTGTGACAAACAAACATGGTATTTCTGTTTGTATAGATGACATTTTATGCACTTGCCTAACGAAAAGACTTTGCCTTTCTCCAAAAGCATTTTTACAGTGATTTTCTCGGTCCATTGCATGTGAGTTCCAAATGGTTTTTCAGGATATGACTGGATGAAACCAGAAATATCCGGTTTTGTTTTGGCTAACTCAATGCTAAATATTGTGAAAGTTTCTGTGTTTGTGTTTTCTGGATATTATCGATGCACGTTATTGTTTTGAATGTTTTTATCAGGGAATTTTTAATTTTGTACCGTAGAAACACTAATTGGTTCATCATGTGGACACCAGCTCTACACATTCGTATTTTTAGGGGAAAAGCTAGATGAACTGCAGAAACAAACATGATATTTCTGTTTGTATAGATGACATTTTATGCACTTGCCTAACGAAAAGACTTTGCTTTTCTCATAACCAATTTACTCTGATTTCCTCAGTCCGTGGCATACGAATTCCACACCAGTTTGTCCGGATATGAATGGATGAAACCGGAAATATCCAGTTTTGTTTTGGCTAACTCAATCACAGATATTGCTACAGCCTCTGTGCTTGTGTATTCCTGATATTATGGATGGACTATATTGTTTTGAAAGTTTTTTTATCAGGGAACATTTAATTTTGTGCTTGGAATCACTAATTGGTTCCACATGGAGACACCAGCTCTACATATTTGTATTTTCTAGGGAGAAAGCTAGAGGACCTGCTCCAAACAAACATGATATTTCTGTTTGCATAGATGACATTTTATGCACTTGCCTAACGAAAAGACTTTGGTTTTCTCCAAAAGCATTTTTACAGTGATTTTCTCAGTCCATTGCATACGAATTCCACACCAGTTTGTCCGAATATGACTGGATGAAACCATAAATATCCGGTTGTGTTTTGGCTAACTCAATGCTAAATATTGTGAAAGCCTCTGTGTTTGTGTTTTCTGGATATTATCGATGGACTTTATTGTTTTCAATGTTTTTATCAGGGAACATTTTATTTTGAACTTGGAAACACTAATTGCTTCATGATGGGGACACCAGCTCTACACATTCGTATTTTCTAGGGAGAAAGCTAGAGGAACTGTGCCAAACAAACCTGATATTTCTGTTTGTAAAAATGACATTTATGCAGTTGTCTAAGGAAAAGACGTTGCTTTTCACCAAAACCATATGTACTGTGATTTTCTCAGTTCACTGCATAAAATTCCACACCAGTTTGTCCGGATATGACTGGATGAAACCAGAAATATCCGCTTTTGTTTTGGTTAACTCAATCCGAAATATTGTGAAAGCCTCTGTGTTTGTGTTTTCTGGATATTATCCACGGACCTTATACTTTTGAATGCTTTTATTGGGGAATATTTCATTTTGACCTTGGATACTGTAATTGGTTCCCCATGGAGACACCATCTCTACATATTCGTATTCTATGGGGAGAAAGCTAGAGGAACTGCGGCAAAAAACATGATATTTCTGTTTGTATAGATGACATTTTATGCACTTGCCTAACGAAAAGACTTTGCTTTTCCCCAAAACCATTTTTACTGTGATTTTCTCGATCCATTGCATATGAATTCCACACCAGTTTGACCGCATATGACTGGATGAAACCGGAAATATCCGGTTCTGATTTGGCTAACTCAATCCCAGATATTGCTACAGGCTCTGTGTATGTGTATTCTTGATATTATCCACGGAGTTTATTGTTTTGAATGTTTTTTATCAGGGAACATTTATTTTTGTGCTTGGAAACACTAATTGGTTCCACATGGAGACACCAGCTCTACACATTTGTATTTTCTAGGGAGAAAGCTAGAAGAACAGTGACAAACAAACATGGTATTTCTGTTTGTATAGATGACATTTTATGCACTTGCCTAACAAAAAGACTTTGCTTTTCTCCAAACCATTTTTACTGTGATTTTCTCGGTCCATTGCAAATGAATTCCAAATGACTTTTTCAGAATATGACTGGATGAAACCAGAAATATCCGGTTTTGTGTTGGCTAACTCAATGCTAAATATTGTGAAAGCCTCTGTGTTTGTGTTTTCTGGATATTATCCATGGACCTTGTTGTTTTGAATGCTTTTATCGGGGAATATTTCATTTTGACCTTGGATACTGTAATTGGTTCCCCATGGAGACACCATCTCTACATATTCGTATTCTATGGGGAGAAAGCTAGAGGAACTGCGGCAAAAAACATGATATTTCTGTTTGTATAGATGACATTTTATGCACTTGCCTAACGAAAAGACTTTGCTTTTCTCATAACCAATTTACTCTGATTTCCTAATTCCATGGCAAACGAATTCCACACCAGTTTGTCCGGATATGACTGGATGAAAACGGAAATATCCAGTTTTGTTTTGGCTAACTCAATCACAGATATTGCTACAGCCTCTTTGCTTGTGTATTCCTGATATTATGGATGGACTATATTGTTTTGAATGTTTTTTTATCAGGGAACATTTAATTTTGTGCTTGGAATCACTAATTTGTTCCACATGGAGACACCAGTTGAACATACTCGTATTTTCTAGGGAGAAAGCTAGAGGACCTGCTCCAAACAAACATGATATTTCTGTTTGTATCGATGACATTATATGCACTTGCCTAACGAAAAGACTTTGCTTTTCTCCAAAACCATTTTCTCGGTCCATTGCATACGAATTCCACACCAGTTTGACCGCATATGACTGGATGAAACCGAAAATATCCGGTTCTGATTTAGTTAACTCAATCCCAGATATTGCTACAGCCTCTGTGTATGTGTATTCTTGATATTATCCACGGAGTTTATTGTTTTGAATGTTTTTTATCAGGGGACATTTATTTTTGCGCTTGGAAACACAAATTGGTTCCACATGCAGACACCAGCTCTACACATTCATATTTTCTAGGGAGAAAGCTAGAAGAACTGTGACAAACAATCATGGTATTTCTGTTTGTATAGATGACATTTTATGCACTTGCCTAACGAAAAGACTTTGCCTTTCTCCAAAAGCATTTTTACAGTGATTTTCTCGGTCCATTGCATGTGAGTTCCAAATGGCTTTTTCAGTATATGACTGGATGAAACCAGAAATATCCAGTTTTGTTTTGGCTAACTCAATGCTAAATATTGTGAAAGTTTCTGTGTTTGTGTTTTCTGGATATTATCGATGGACTTTGTTGTTTTCAATATTTTTATTAGGCAACATATTATATTGATCTTGGAAACACTAATTGGTTCATCATGGGGACACCAGCTCTAAACATTCGTATTTTTAGGGAAAAAGCTAGATGAACTGCAGAAACAAACATGATATTTCTGCTTGTATAGATGACATTTTATGCACTTGCCTAACGAAAAGACTTTGCTTTTCTCATAACCAATTTACTCTGTTTTCCTCATTCCATGGCAAACGAATTCCACACCAGTTTGTCCGGATATGACTGGATGAAAACGGAAATATCCAGTTTTGTTTTGGCTAACTCAATCACAGATATTGCTACAGCCTCTGTGCTTGTGTATTCCTGATATTATGGATGGACTATATTGTTTTGAAAGTTTTTTTTTATCAGGGAACATTTAATTTCGTGCTTGGAATCACTAATTTGTTCCACATGGAGACACCAGTTGAACATACTCGTATTTTCTAGGGAGAAAGCTAGAGGACCTGCTCCAAACAAACATGATATTTCTGTTTGTATCGATGACATTATATGCACTTGCCTAACGAAAAGACTTTGCTTTTCTCCAAAACCATTTTCTCGGTCCATTGCATACGAATTCCACACCAGTTTGACCGCATATGACTGGATGAAACCGAAAATATCCGGTTCTGATTTAGTTAACTCAATCCCAGATATTGCTACAGCCTCTGTGTATGTGTATTCTTGATATTATCCACGGAGTTTATTGTTTTGAATGTTTTTTATCAGGGGACATTTATTTTTATGCTTGGAAACACAAATTGGTTCCACATGCAGACACCAGCTCTACACATTCATATTTTCCATGGAGAAAGCTAGAAGAACTGTGACAAACAATCATGGTATTTCTGTTTGTATAGATGACATTTTATGCACTTGCCTAACGAAAAGACTTTGCCTTTCTCCAAAAGCATTTTTACAGTGATTTTCTCGGTCCATTGCATGTGAGTTCCAAATGGCTTTTTCAGTATATGACTGGATGAAACCAGAAATATCCGGTTTTGTTTTGGCTAAATATTGTGAAAGTTTCTGTGTTTGTGTTTTCTGGATATTATCGATGCACGTTATTGTTTTGAATGTTTTTATAAGGGAATTTTTAATTTTGTACCGTAGAAACACTAATTGGTTCATCATGTGGACACCAGCTCTACACATTCGTATTTCTATGGAGAATGCTAGAGGAACTGCGGCAAAGAAACATGATAATTCTGTTTGTATAGATGACAATTTATGCACTTGCCTAACGAAAATACTTTGTTTTTCTCCAAAACCATTTTTACTCTGAATTTCTCAGTACACGGCATACAAATTCCACACCACTTTGTCCGGATATGACTGGATGAAACCGGAAATAACTGCTTTTGTTTCCTAACTCAATCCCAGATATTGCTACAGCCTCTCTGTTTGTGTTTTCTGGATATTATCGATGGACTTTATTGTTTTGAATGTTTTTATCTGGGGACATTTTATTTTGACCTTGGATACAGTAATGTTTCCACATGGAGACACCAGCTCCAAATATTCGTATTTTCTAGGGAGAAAGCTAGAGAACATGCTCCAAACAAACATGATATTTCTGTTTGTATAGATGACATTTTATGCACTTGCCAAAGGAAAAGACTGCTTTTCTCCATAACAATTTTTACTCTAATTTTCTCACTCCATTGCATACAAATTCCACACCAGTTTGTCCGAATATGACTGGATGAAACCAGAAATATCCGGTTTTGTTTTGGCTTACTCAATCCGAAATATTGTGAAAACCTCTGGTTTGTGTTTTCTGGATATTATCGATGGACTTTGTTGTTTTCAATATTTTTATTAGGCAACATATTATATTGATCTTGGAAACACTAATTGGTTCATCATGGGGACACCAGCTCTAAACATTCGTATTTTTAGGGAAAAAGCTAGATGAACTGCAGTAACAAACATGATATTTCTGTTTGTATAGATGATATTTTATGCACTTGCCTAACGAAAAGACTTTGCTTTTCTCATAACCAATTTACTCTGATTTCCTCATTCCATGGCAAACGAATTCCACACCAGTTTGTCCGGATATGACTGGATGAAACCGGAAATATCCAGTTTTGTTTTGGCTAACTCAATCACAGATATTGCTACAGCCTCTGTGCTTGTGTATTCCTGATATTATGGATGGACTCTATTGTTTTGAATGTTTTTTTATCAGGGAACATTTAATTTTGTGCTTGGAATCACTAATTGGTTCCACATGGAGACACCAGCTCTACATATTTGTATTTCCTAGGGAGAAAGCTAGAAGAACAGTGACAAACAAACATGGTATTTCTGTTTGTATAGATGACATTTTATGCACTTGCCTAACAAAAAGACTTTGCTTTTCTCCAAAAGCATTTTTACTGTGATTTTCTCGGTCCATTGCAAACGAATTCCAAATGACTTTTTCAGGATATGACTGGATGAAACCAGAAATATTCGGTTTTGTTTTGGCTAACTCAATGCTAAATATTGTGAAAGCCTCTGTGTTTGTGTTTTCTGGATATTATCGATGGACTTTATTGTTTTGAATGTTTTTATCAGGGAACATTTTATTTTGAACTTGGAAACACTAATTGCTTCATCATGGGGACACCAGCTCTACACATTCGTATTTTCTAGGGAGAAAGCTAGAGGAACTGTGCCAAACAAACCTGATATTTCTGTTTGTATAGATGACATTTATGCAGTTGCCTAACGAAAAGACGTTGCTTTTCACCAAAACCATATGTACTGTGATTTTCTCAGTTCACTGCATAAAATTCCACACCAGTTTGTCCGGATATGACTGGATGAAACCAGAAATATCCGCTTTTGTTTTGGTTAATTCAATCCGAAATATTGTGAAAGCCTCTGTGTTTGTGTTTTCTGGATATTATCCATGGACCTTATTGTTTTGAATGCTTTTATCGGGGAATATTTCATTTTGACCTTGGATACTGTAATTGGGTCCCCATGGAGACACCATCTCTACATATTCATATTCTATCGGGAGAAAGCTAGAGAAACTGCGGCAAAAAACATGATATTTCTGTTTGTATAGATGACATTTCATGCACTTGCCTAACGAAAAGACTTTGCTTTTCCCCAAAACCAATTTTACTGTGATTTTCTCCTGTCATTGCATATGAATTCCACACCAGTTTGACCGCATATGACTGGATGAAACCGGAAATATCCGGTTCTGATTTGGCTAACTCAATCCCAGATATTGCTACAGGCTCTGTGTATGTGTATTCTTGATATTATCCACGAGTTTATTGTTTTGAATGTTTTTTTATCAGGGAACATTTATTTTTGTGCTTGGAAACACTAATTGGTTCCACATGGAGACACCAGCTCTACAGATTCGTATTTTCTAGGGAGAAAGTAAGAGGAAATGCGGCAAACAAACATGATATTTCTGTTTGTATAGATGACATTTTATGCACTTGCCTAACGAAAAGACTTTGCTTTTCTCCAAACCATTTTTACTGTGATTTTCTCGGTCCATTGCATACGAATTCCCCACCAGTTTGTCCAGAAATGACTGGATAAAACCGGAAATATCCGGTTTTGTTTTGGCTACCTCAATCCCAGATATTGCTACAGCCTCTGTGTTTTTGTTTTCTGGATATTATCGATTGACTTTATTTTTTGAATGTTTTTTATCGGGGCATATTTTATTTTGAGCTTGGAAACAGTAATTGGTTCCACATGGAGACACCAGTTGAACATATTCGTATTTTCTAGGGAGAAAGCTAGAGGAACTGCTCCAAACAAACATGATATTTCTGTTTGTATCGATGACATTATATGCACTTGCCTAACGAAAAGACTGCTTTTCTCCAAAACCATTTTCTCGATCCATTGCATACGAATTCCACACCAGTTTGACCGCATATGACTGGATGAAACCGAAAATATCCGGTCTGATTTAGCTAACTCAATCCCAGATATTGCTACAGCCTCTGTGTATGTGTATTCTTGATATTATCCACGGAGTTTATTGTTTTGAATGTTTTTTATCAGGGAACATTTATTTTTGTGCTTGGAAACACAAATTGATTCCACATTCAGACACCAGCTCCACACATTCATATTTTCTAGGGAGAAAGCTAGAGGAACTGTGACAAACAATCATGGTATTTCTGTTTGTATCGATGACATTTTATGCAATTGCATAACGAAAAGACTTTGCTTTTCTCCAAAACCATTTTTACTGTGATTTTCTTGGTCAATTTCGTAAGAATTCTACACCACTTTGTCCGGATATGACTGGATGAAACCAGAAATATCCGGTTTTGTTTTTGCTGACTCAACGCGAAATATTGTGAAAGCCTCTGTGTTTGTGTATTCTGGATATTATCAATGAACTTTATTGTTTGGAATGTTTTTATCAGGGAACATTTAATTTTGTACCGTAGAAACACTAATTGGTTCATCATGGAGACACCAGCTCTACACATTCGTATTTTCTAGGGAGAAACCTAGAGGAACTGCGCCAAACAAACATGATATTTCTGTTTGTATAGATGACATTTTATGCACTTGCCTAACGAAAAGACTTTGCTTTTCTCCAAAGCATTTTCACTGTGATTTTCTCGGTCCTTTGCATTCGAATTCCACACCAGTTTGTCCCGATATGACTGGATGGAACCGGAAATATCTGGTTTTGTTTTGGCTAACTCAATCCCAAATATTGCTACAGCCTCTGTGTTTGTGTTTTCTGGATATTATCGATGGACTTTATTGTTTTGAATGTTTTTATCAGGGAACATTTAATTTTGTACCGTAGTAACACGAATTGGTTCATCATAGGGACACCAGCTCTACACATTCGTATTTTCTAGGGAGAAAGCCAGAGGAACTGCAGCAAACAAACATGATATTTCTGTTTTTATAGATGATGTTTTATGCACTTGCCCAAAGAAAGATTTTGCTTTTCTCCAAAACCATTTTTACTGTGAATTTCTGGGTCCATTGCATACGAATTCCACATACTTTGTCCACATATGACTGGATGAAACCAGAAATATCTGGTTTTGTTTTGGCTAACTGAATCCCAGATATTGCTACAGCCTCTGTGTTTGTGATTTCTGGATATTATGCACAGACTTTATTGTTTTGAATGTTTTTTATCAGGGAATATTTAATTTTGTACCGTTGAAACACTAATTGGTTCATAATGGGAACACAAGCTCTACACATTCGTATTTTAAAGGGAGATAGCTAGAGGAACTGCGGCAAACAAACATGATATTTCTGTTTGTATAGATTACATTTTATGCTCTTGCCTTAGAAAAAGACTTTGCTTTTCGCCAAAACCATTTGTACTGTGATTTTCTCGGTCCATTGCATACGAATTCCACACCACTTTGTCCGGATATGACTGGATGAAACCAGAAATATCTGGTTGTGTTTTGGCTAACTCAATCAAAATATTGCTACAAAAACCGAGGTAACAAGAACAAGTAAGTCACTATGATGCCCCCAAATGAAAAAGACACCCCAACTCAAGATTATGAAGATGATGAGATCGAAGAAATGCAAGAAGCGGATCTCAAAAAATTGATAAGAACATTAAGAAGTTCTCAAAAACAAATTCTTGAACTACAGAAATACCTAATGGTCAAGATAGAAAATCTCTCTCGTGAAAATGAAATATCAAGGAGGAATCAAAATGAAATGAAACAACTAGTGGAACAAGAAATGGTGATAGTGACGAGAAATCATAATGAAATGAAGAATTCAATAGATCAAATGACAAACACATTAGAGAGCCTTAAAAACAGAATGGGCGAAGCAGAAGAGAGAATATCAGACTTAGAAGACAGAGAACAGGAAAGGAAACAGGCAAACCAAAGAAAAGAAGAAGAAATTAGAAATCTAAAAAAATATTGTCGGGAATCTACAGGATACTATTAAAAAATCTAACATTCGGGTTCTAGGAGTTCCTGAAGGCATGGAGAGGGAGAAAGGATTAGAAGGCATTTTTAGTGAGATACTAGCAGAAAATTTCCCAGGTTTGGAGAAGGACAGAGACATCCTAGTACAGGAAGCTCATAGAACCCCTAATAAACATGACCAAAAGAGATCCTCACCACGACATGTTGTAATCAAACTCACCACAGTGAAACATAAAGAAAAGATTCTAAAAGGTGCAAGAGAGAAACGTCAGATTACTCTCAGAGGATCTCCAATTAGACTCACAGCAGACTTCTCAGCAGAAACCCTACAAGCTAGAAGGGAATGGCGAGACATAGCCCAGGTACTAAGAGAGAAAAACTGCCAGCCCAGAATATTATATCCTGCAAAGCTCTCATTTGTGAATGAAGGTGAAATTAAGACTTTTCATAGCAAACAGAAACTGAAAGAATTCATTGCCACTCATCCTGCCCTGCAAAAGATGCTTAAAGATGTGTTACACACAGAAACACAGAAACACGGTCACCAATATGAAAGAAGGTAAAGGAAGGAAACCTCACAGCAAAAGATCACAGGAAGCTCAATTTCTCTTTGACATAGAATTAAACTCTGATGCTCTGCTAAAGCAATGTGTTAAAGTAATCTATTATGTTCTCTTGATGTCTGTTAAATTCTAATTGTTCAAAAACAGCTGAATTTTTATTAAGAGCTATGGGTTATTGAAATATGTGCTTATTTTCAAAGATTTGAATAATCACCTTGTAACAATGATCAAATTTGGTCTATGTTATGTCATGATTTTAAGGAATCTTATTTCATCCAGATATTTTGGATTTTGATATTGGTCTATTATGCTATAACTTAGCATATGTGCGTACATATTGTATGTCCACATGGGGAAATTTTATTAAGAGTTTTATTTTAAATGGCTTATAGATACGATTGTCCATAAATTTAAGCTGCTAAAATCAATCAAAGATACATTTTAATTGGTGTGACCTGAATCTGTGTATCATATGTTTTAAACTTGTTGGTAGAAAGAAACTAAAAACATTTTATATGGTTGTGCTTAAGTTTACTGGTTAAACAAACTACACCATCTTAGATATTTAAGAGGTGTTTTCAAATACATGATTCTTAAAATGTATAGAAGGCATTGGACCTTCTGGTAAATGTTTTCTTAAGTTGTTATCTAATGGTTGAAACGGTTTGCTAAGTATTCATGTAATATTGCTATTGTCAGCAAGCGATCTAGGACTTGCTCCCTCATTTCTCTATTCTAAGCACAAATTGTTCTTTCATTTCTCTATTCTCTTCAAGGTAGGGAACTAATTCTATTATGAAGGAATCTGTAGGACGCACAATTTAATCTTTAGACCTTATAAGAGATGGCTAACATTTTTCTGTAATAGCATAGCCAAAATAAGAACTTAACTAATAATCTCATAGCTAGATTCACATCGCCATCAGCGAAGTATACAGTAATAAAATAAAAAAAACCTCCCTTTCAGACCAAAGGGAAAGAAAGTTTTCAAGTGAGAATATAATTTTCCTCATGGGCATTGTCTACCTTAGAAAAACTACTACAGAACATGCCTGTGACTATAGACCTGTAGTTCAGGCCACCGAAGATTAGAGATGGGACACGGGCACTCCCTTGACTTGCATCCTCTGGTCTGCTTTAACACAAACCAGGAGGAAAAGAAAGCTCGGCATCAGAAGCAATGGGTGGCAGGCCTATTAATGGCTGATCTGTACAGTGATCTGCCCTCAAGGAGACCCAACAGGCCAGTCCACTGTAGTGGCTTTCAAAGTGGTAAGCCTTGGCCGGCGCCGTGGCTCAACAGGCTAATCCTCCGCCTTGCGGCGCCGGCACACCGGGTTCTAGTCCCGGTTGGGGCACCGATCCTGTCCCGGTTGCCCCTCTTCCAGGCCAGCTCTCTGCTGTGGCTAGGGAGTGCAGTGGAGGATGGCCCAAGTCCTTGGGTCCTGCACCCCATGGGAGACCAGGAGAAGCACCTGGCTCGTGCCATCGGAACAGCGCGGTGCGCCGGCCGCAGCGCGCTACCGCGGCGGCCATTGGAGGGTGAACCAACGGCAAAAGGAAGACCTTTCTCTCTGTCTCTCTCTCTCACTGTCCACTCTGCCTGTCAAAAAAAAAAAAAAAAAAAAAGTGGTAAGCCTGGGCTTCAGCAGAAGTCAGCTTGTGAAGAGCCCTGGCAGCTCTGCCAAGAGTTGGATCACTGGAAATGGACCTGCCCTGGAGTCGAAGGATGCCCAGGTCAGAGCCACAGATCTTATTGGCTCCAAGCTGAAAAGCCCTTCACTCAGCCCAACTTCCAAAGTGACCACTGCAGCTGAGGGGATGGCCAAGTAGGGTCAGCAACATTGCAGGCAGAACTGTCAATTTCTTGTTAGAGATGCCCCCTGCCATTACCTGGCAAGCTCTCCTCCCAGGCCAGCCAAGTAATGAAAGTCAACAGAGTGCCTTCCCCTAGGAGGTTCACACCTCCCTTAGGATATACCCCATGTGAAGAGATAGATAGGTCTGGGCCTCTTAACTTACAAGGCCTAAAGCCCACCAGATTATTATCAAGCCCGTTCTATCAGGTTCTGTTTGCCTCTCCATCAGAAAACTTAATTATAGCTTAGACAGCACCTTTCTTAGCTCCTCTAATAATGACTCTGTCCTTTGTTCTAGACCCTGTCTAGTGCACTTGGGCCTCATTCCTTTGTAATCATAACCTCTACTCTACCACCAATGGCTCTACTCCCAACCTGTGTGTACTGATGGTCCTCTTCCCCACTTAATGCTGTTTAATTGTTCAGACCTGGTTAAGGCCACTCTTAGGATCATTGGTTACTATCCTCACCCTGTCTTTTATGACCTTGTCTAAATATGAGCAGAGTCGGCAAACTTGGAAGGCTTCCATAGCCTTGGCAACTCATGACGACAGCCTAGGGTGGTTACTGGTGCCATAAACTAGGGTGTCAATTTGTTGGGTCAACAACAGGAGCCACTGTGCGCTTGCTCCTGATGTGGGATTTCTGTCCTTAATACACTGCACATTGTGATTTAATGCTATAACTAGTACTCAAACAGTATGTTTCACTTTGTGTTTCTATGTGGGTGCAAACTGTTGAAATCATTATACTAAATTGATCTTCTGTATATAAAGAGAATTGAAAATGAATCTTAATGTGAATGGAAGGAAAGGGAGAGGGAGCGGGAGAGGGGAGGGTTGCGGATGGGAGGGAAATTATGGGAAGGGGAAGCCATTGTAATGCATAAGCTGTATACTGGAAATTTATATTCATTAAATAAATGTTTAAAAATATTGCTACAGACTCTGGTTTGTGTATTCCTGATATTATCCACGGACTTTATTTTTTTGAATGTTTTTTTTTTCAGGGAACATTTAATTTTAATTTCTCAATCCGAAACTTTGTGAAAGCCGCTGTGTTTGTGTTTTCTGGATATTAAAGATGGACTTTATTGTTTTGAATATTTTTATCAGGGAACATTTCATTTTGTAACGTTGAAACACTAATTGGTTCATCATGGGAACACCAGATCTACACATTCGTATTTTCTAGGAAGAAAGCTAGAGGAACTGAGGCAAACAAATATGATATTTCTGTTTGTCTACATGACACTTTATGCACTTGCCTAACAAAAAGACTTTGCTGTTCTCCAAAACAATTTTACTGTGATTTTCTCGGTCCCTTGCATACGAATTCCACACAAGTTTTTCCGGATATGACTGGATGAAAGTGGAAATATCCAGTTTTCTTTTGGCTAACTCAATCCCAGATATTGCTACAGCATCTGTGTTTGTGATTTCCGGATATTATCGATGGACTTAATTGTTTTGAATGATTTTATCAGGGAACATTTAATTTTACACAGTAGAAATTCTAATTCGTTTCACATGGAGACACCTGCTCAACACATTCGTATTTTCTAGGGAGAAAGCTAGAGGAACTGCGGCAAACAAACGTGATATTTCTATTTGTTTCAATGACATTTTATGCACTGTCCTAATGAAAAGACTTTGCTTTTCTCCAAAACCATTTTTATTCTGATTTTCTCCGTCCATTGCATATTAATTCCACACTTCTTTGTACGGATGTGACTGAATGAAACTAGAAATATGTGGTTGTGTTTTGGCTAACTGAATCCCAGATATTGCTACAGCCACTGTGTTTCTGTGTTCTGGATATTATCAATGGCCTTTATTGTTCTGAATGTTTTTTATCACAGGAACACTTGATTTTGTGCTGGGAAACACTAGTTAGTTCCACATGAGACACCAGCTCTACACACTCGTATTTCTAGGGAGAAATGTAGAGGAAATGTGGCAAACAAACATGATATTGCTGTTTGTATAGACCATGAATAATATCAGGAATACACAAACACAGAGGCTGTAGCAATATCTGGGATTGAGTTAGCTAAGAAAAAATGGATATTTGCGGATTCATCCAGTCATATCCGGACAAACTGGTGTGGAATTCGTATGCAATGGACCGAGAAAATCACAGTAAAAATGGTTTTGGAGAGAATGAAAGTCTTTTCGTTAGGCAAGTGCATAAAATGTCATCGATACAAACAGAAATATCATGTTTGCTGCAGTTCCTCTAGGTTTCTCCGTAGAAAATACGAATGTGTAGAGCTGGTGTCCCCATGATGAACCAATTAGTGTTTCTGCGGGACAAAATGAAATGTTCCCTGATAAAAACATTCCTAACAATAAAGTCCATCGATAATATCCAGAAAACACACACCCATGGTGTTTCAAAATATTTCAGATTGAGTTAGCCAAACACAACCAGATATTTCTGGTTTCATCAGTCATATTCGAAAAAAGTGGTGTGGAATTCCTATGCAGTGAGCCGAGAAAATGACATTAAAAATGGTTTTGGAGAAAAGGAACATCTTTTCTTTAGGCAAGTGCATAAAATGTCATCGATACCAACAGAAATATCATGTTTGTTTGCCGCAGTTCCTCTAGCTTTCTCCCTAGAAAATAGGAATATGTAGAGCTGGTGTCTCCATGTGGAAACAATTAGTGTATCAGAGCACAAAATTAAATGTTTCCTGAAAAAAAAAACATTCAAAACAATAAAGTCTGTGGATAATATCAGGAATACACAAAAACAGAGGCTTTCACAATATTTCGGATTGACTTAGCCAAAACACAACCAGATATCTCCGGTTTCACCCAGTCATATCCTGACAAACTGTTGTGGAATTCGTATGCAATGTACCGAGAAAATCACAGTAAAAATGGTTTTGGAGAAAAGCAAAGTCTTTTCGTTAGGCAAGTGCATAAAATGTCATCTATACCAACAGAAATATCATGTTTGTTTGCCGCAGTTCCTCTAGCTTTCTCCCTAGAAAATACGAATGTGAGGAGCTGGTGTCCCCATGATGAACCAATTAGTGTTTCAATGGTACAAAATTAAATGTTCCCTGAGAAAAAACATTCAAAACAATAAAGTCCGTGGATAATATCCAGAAAACACAAACACAGAGTCTGTAGCAATATTTCGGATTGAGTTAGCCAAAACACAACTGGATATTTCTGGTTTCATCCAGTCATTTCTGGACAAAGTGGCGTGGAATTCGTATGCAATATACCAAGAAAATCACCGTACAAATGGTTTTGGAGTAAAGGAAAGTCTATTCTTTATGCAAGTGCATAAATGTCATCTAGACAAACGGAAATATCATGTTTGTTTGCTGCAGTTCTCCAGCTTTCTCCCTAGGAAATACGAATGTGTAGAGCTGATGTCTCCATGGGGAACGAATTAGGGTTTCCAAGCACAAAATTAAATATTCTATGAAAAAATAAACATTCAAAAAACTTTTTATTTTGAGCTTGGATACCGTAATTGGTTCCACATGGAGACACCAGCTCTACAAATTCGAATTTTCTAGGGAGAATGCTAGAGGAACTGCAACAAACTAATATGATATTTCTGTTTGTATCGATAACATTTTATGCACTTGCCAAAGGAAAAGACTTTGCTTTTCTCCAAAACCATTTTTACTGTGATTTTCTCGGTCCATTGCATACGAATTCCACACCACTTTGTCCGGATATGACTGGATGAAACAGGAAATATCCAGTTTTGTTTTGGCTAACTCAATCTGAAATATTGTGAAAGCCTCTGTGTTTGTGTTTTCTGGATATTATCGATGGACTTTATTGTTTTGAAGGTTTTTATCAGGGAACATTTCATTTTGTACCGTTGAAACACTAATTGGTTCATCATGGGGACACCAGCTCTACACATTCGTTTTTTTCTAGGGAGAAAGCTAGAGGACCTGGGGCAAAAATACATGATATTTCTGTTTGTATAGATGACATTTGATTCACTTGCCTAACAAAAATACATTGATTTTCTCCAAAACCATTTTTACTGTGATTTTCTCGGTCTATTGCATATGAATTCCACACCACTTTGTCCGGATATCACTGGATGCAACCAGAAATATCTGGTTGTGTTTTGGCTAGCTAATCCGAAATATTGCTGCAGCCTCTGAGTTTCTGTTTTCTGGATATTATCGATGGACTTTATTGTTTTGAATATTTTTATCAAGGAACATTTATTTTGGTACCGTAGAAACACTAATTGGTTCCTCATGGCGACACCAGCTCTACACATTCATATTTTCAAGGGAGAAAGCTAGAGGAACTGCGGCAAACAAACATGATATTTCTGTTTGTATAGATGACAGTTTATGCACTTGCCTAACGAAAAGACTTTGCTTTTCAATATAACCATTTTTAATGTTATTTTCTCGGTCCATTGCATATGAATTCCACACCAGTTTGTCAGGATATGACTGGATGAAACCGGAAATATCCGGTTTTGTTTTGGCTAACCCAATCCCAGATATTGCTACAGCCTGTGTGTTTGTGTTTTCTTGATATTATCAATGGACTTTATTGTTTTGAATGTTTTTTTTTAATCGTGGAACATTTTATTCTGAGCTTAGATACAGTAATTGGTTCCTCATGGAGACACTAGCTCTACACATGCGTATTTTCTAGGTAGAAAGCTAGAGGAACTGCGGCAAACAAACATGATATTTCTGTTTCCCAAGATGACATTTTATGCACTTGCCTAACCAAAAGACTTGGCTTTTCTCCAAAACCATTTTACTGTGAATTTCTCGGTCCATTGCCTACGAATTCCACACCACTTTGTCCGGATATGACTGGATGAAACCGGAAATATCCGGTTTTGTTTTGGCTAACTCAATCCCAGATATTGCTACAGCCTCTGTGTTTGTGTTTTCTAGATATTATCAATGGACTTTATTTTTTAGAACGTTTTTTATCAGGGAACATTTAATTTTGAACTTGGATATGCTATTTGTTTCCACATGGAGACACCAGCTCTACACATTCATATTTTCTAGGGAGAAAGCTAGAGGAACTGCGGCAAACAAACATCATATTTCTATTTGTCTAGATGACATTTTATGCACTTGTCCTACGAGAAGACTTTGCTTTTCTCCAAAACCTATTTTCTTGGTAGATTGCATACGAATTCCACACCACTTTGTCCGGATATGACTGGATGAAACCAGAAATATCCAGTTCTGTTTTGCCTAACTCAAGCTGAAATATTGTGAAAGCCACTGTTTTTGTGTATTCCTGATAATATCCACGGACTTTATTGTTTTGAATGTTTTTTTTTCAGGGCTCATTTAATTTTGTGCTTGGAAACTCTAACTGGTTCCACATGGAGACACCAGCTCTACACATTTGTATTTTCTAGGGAGAAAGCTAGAGGAATTGCGGCAAACAAACATGATATTTCTGTTTGTCTAGATGACATTTTATGCACTTGCATAACGAGAAGACTTTGGTTTTCTCCAAAACCATTTGTAATGTGATTTTCTCGGTCCACTGCATACGAATTCCACACCAGCTTTTCTGGATATAACTGGATGAAACCGGAAGTATCTGGTTTGTTTTGGCTAACTCAATCCCAGATATTGCTGCAGCCTCTGTGTGTGTGTTTTTGGATATTATCAATGGACTTTATTGTTTTGAATGTTTTTTATCGGGGAACATTTTATTTTGAGCTTGGATACAGTAATTGGTTCCACGTGGAGACACCAGTTCTACAAATTCGAATTTTCTAGGGAGAAAGCTAGAGGAACTTCAAAAAACAAATATGATATTTCTGTTTGTATCGATGACATTTTATGCACTTGCCAAATGAAAAGACTTTGCTTTTCTCCAAACCCATTTGTAATGTGATTTTCTCAGTCCATTGCATACGAATTCCACACCAGTTTGTCCGGATATGACTGGATGAATCCGCAAATATCCATTTTTTTTTAGCTAACTCAATCCCAGATATTTCTACAGCCTCTGTGTTTGTGTATTCCTGATATTATTCATGGTCTTTATATTTTTCAATGTTTTTTTCAGGGAACATTTAATTTTGTGCTTGGAAACACTAATTGGTTCCACATGTAGACAGCAGGTCTGCACATTCGTATTTTCTAGGGAGAAAGCTAGAGGAACTGCGGCAAACACACATGTTATTTCTGTTTGTATAGATGACATTTGATGCACTTGCCTAACGAAAAGACTTTGCTTTTCTCCAAAACCATTTTACTGTGAATTTCTCGAACCATTGCATACGAATTCCACACCAGTTTGTCCGGATATTACTGGATGAAACCGTATATCCGGATTTGTGTTTGTGTTTTCTGGATATTATCAATGGACTTTAATTTTTATAATGTTTTTTATCGGGGAACATTTTATTTTGAGCTTGGATACAGTAATTGGTTCCACATGGTGACACCAGCTCTGCACATTCGTATTTTCTAGGGAGAAAGCTAGATGAACTGCAGCAAACAAACATGATATTTCTGTTTGTATCATTGACATTTTATGCACTTGCCTAACGAGAAGACTTTGCTGTTCTCCAAAACCAGTTTTACTGTGATTTTCTTGGTCCATTGCATTCGAATTCCATACCACTTTGTCCGGATATGAATGGATGAAACCAGAAATATTCAATTGTGTTTTGCCTAACTCAAGCCGAAATATTGTGAAAGCCTCTGTGTTTGTATATTCCTGATAATATCCACGGACTTTATTGTTTTGAATGTTTTTTTTCAGGGAACATTTAATTTTGTGCTTGGAAACTCTAACTGGTTCCACATGGAGACACCAGCTCTACACATTCGTATTTTCTCGGGAGAAAGCTAGAGGGACTGCGGCAAACAAACATGATATTTCTGTTTGTATCCATGACATTTTATGCACTTGCCTAACGAAAAGACTTTGCTTTTCTCCAAAACCATTTTTACTGTGATTTTCTCGTTCGTTGCATACAAATTCCACACCACTTTCTCCGGATTTGACTGGATGAAACCAGAAATATCCGGTTTTGTTTTGGCTAACTCAATCCCAGATATTGCTATAGCTTCTGTGTTTGTGTATTTCTCATGTTCTCCATGGACTTTATTGTTTTTAATGTTTTTTATCAGGGAACATTTAATTTTCAGATTGGAAACACTAATTGGTTGCACATGGAGACACCAGCTCTACATATTTGTATTTTCTAGGGAGAATGCTAGAGGAACTGCGACAAACAAGCATGATATTTCTGTTTGTATAGATGACATTTTATCTAATTGCCTAATGAAAAGACTTTGCTTTTCTCCAAAACCATTTTTACTGTGATTTTCTCGGTCCATTGCATACGAATTCCACACCAGGTTGTTCGGATATGACTGGATGAAACCAGAAATATCTCGTTGGGTTTTGGCTACCTCAATCTGAAATATTGCTACAGACTCTGTGTTTGTGAATTCCTGATATTATCCATGGACTTTATATTTAGCAATGTTTTTTTCCAGGGAACATTTAATTTTGTGCTTGGAAACACTAATTGGTTCCACATGGAGACACCAGCTCTACACATTCCTATTTTCTAGGGAGAAAGCTAGAGGAACTGCGGCAAACAAACATGATATTTCTGTTTATATAGATGACATTTTATGCACTTGCCTAACGAAAAGACTTTGCTTTTCTCCAAAACCATTTTTACTGTGATTTTCTCGGTCCATTGCATACGAATTCCACACCAGTTTGTCCGGATATGACTGGATGAAACCGGAAATATCTGGTTGTGTTTTGCCTAACTCAATCCCAGATATTGCTACAGCCTCTGTGTTTGTGTATTCCTGATATTATCCACAGACTTTATTGTTTTGAATGTTTATTAACAGGGAACATTTAATTTTGTACTATTCAAACACTAATTGTTTCCACATGGAGACACCAGCTCTACACATTCGTAATTTCTTTTTTTTTATTAAACTTTTATTTAATGAATATAAATTTCCAAAGTACAGCTCATGGGTTACAATGTCTTCCCTCTCCCAAAACTTCCCTCCCACCGACAACCGTTTCCTTTCCGCTCGCTCTCCCCTTCCAATCACATCATGATTCATTTTCAATTCTCTTTATATACAAAAGATCAGTTTAGTATAAATTAGGTAACGATTTCAACAGTTTGCCCTCATATAGCAACACAAAGTGAAAAAAAATATTGTTGGAGTACTAGTTATAGCATTAAATAAGAGTGTACAGCACATTAAAGGCAGAGATCCTACATAATATTTGTTTAAAAATTAATTAATTTTCTATGCCGCTTCCAATTTAACACCAGGTTTTTTTTTCATTTCCAATTATCTTTATATACAGAATGTCGATTCAGTATATCATTAGTAAAGATCTCATCAGTTTGTACCCATGCAGAAACACAAAGTGTAAAAATACTGTTTCAGTACTAGTTTTAGCATCACTGCACATTAGACAACACATTAAGGACAGATCCCACATAGGATGTAAGTACACAATGATTCCTGTTGCTGACTTAACAATTTGACACTCTTGATCATGGCGACAGTAATTGCATTCGTAATTTCTACGGAGAAAGCTATGGGAATTGCGGCAAATAAACATGATGTTTCTGTTTCTATAGCTGACATTTTATGCACTTGCCTAACGAAAATACTTGCTTTTTCTCCAAAACCATTGGTACTGTGATTTTCTCGGTCCATTGCTTACAAATTCCACACCACTTTGTCCGGGTATGACTGGATGACAACAGAAATATCTGGTTGTGTTTTGGCTACCTCAATCCGAAATATTGCTACAGCCTCTGTGTTTGTGTATTCCTGATATTATCCACGGACTTTATTTTTTTGAATGTTTTTTTTTTTCCAGGGGACATTTAATTTTGTGCTTGGAAACACTAATTGTTTCCACATGGAGACACCAGCTATACAAATTCGTATTTTCTAGGGAGAAAGCTAGAGGAACTTCGGCAAACAAACATGATATTTCTTTTTGTATCCATGACACTTTATGCACTTGCTTAACAAAAACACTTTGCTTTTCTCCAAAACCATTTTCACTGTGATTTTCTCGGTCCATTGCATACGAATTCCACACCACTTTGTCCGTATATGATTGGATGAAACCATAAATATCCCGTTGTGTTTTGGCTAACTCAATCCGAAATATTGTGAGAGCCTCTGTGTTTGTGTTTTCTGGATATTATCGATGGACTATATTTTTTGAATGTTTTTTATTGGGAAACATTTTAATTTGAGCTTGGATACAGTAATTGGTTCCACATGGAGACACCAGCTCTACACATTCGTATTTTCTAGGGAGAAAGCTAGAGGAACTGCGACAAGCAAACATATTTCTGTTTGTATCTATGAGATTTTATGCACTTGCCTAAAGAAAAGACTTTGCTTTTCTCCAAAACCATTTTTACTGTGATTTTCTCGGTCCATTGCATACGAATTCCACACCAGTTTGTCCGGATATAACTGGATGAAACCAGAAATATCCGGTTTTGTTTTGGCTAACTCAATCGCAGATATTGCTATAGCTTCTGTGTTTGTGTATTTCTCATGTTCTACATGGACTTTATTGTTTTTAATGTTTTTTATCAGGGAACATTTAATTTTCTGATTGGAAACACTAACTGGTTGCACATGGAGACACCAGCTCTACATATTTGTATTTTCTAGGGAGAATGCTAGAGGAACTGCGACAAACAAGCATGATATTTCTGTTTGTATAGATGTCATTTTATCTAACTGCCTAATGAAAAGACTTTGCTTTTCTCCAAAACCATTTTTACTGTGATTTTCTCGGTCCATTGCATACGAATTCCACACCACTTTGTCCGGATATGACTGGATGAAACAGAAATATCTCATTGTGTTTTAGCTACCTGAATCCGAAATATTGCTACAGCCTCTGTGTTTGTGAATTCCTGATATTATCCATGGACTTTATATTTAGCAATGTTTTTTTCCAGGGAACATTTAATTTTGCGCTTGGAAACACTAATTGGTTCCACATGGAGACACCAGCTCTACACATTCATATTTTCTAGGGAGAAAGCTAGAGGAACTGCGGCAAACAAACATGATATTTCTGTTTATATAGATGACATTTTATGCACTTGCCTAAAGAAAAGACTTTGCTTTTCTCCAAAACCATTTGTACTGTGATTTTCTCAGTCCATTTCATACAAATTCTACACCAGTTTGTCCTGATATGACTGGATTAAACCAGCAATATCTGGTTGGTTTTGGCTAACTCAATCCCAGATATTGTTACCATCTCTGTGTTTGTGTATTCCTGATATTATCCACAGACTTTATTGTTTTGAATGTTCTTTATCAGGGAACATTTAATTTTGTGCTGTGAAACACTAATTGTTTCCACATGGAGACACCAGCTATACAAATTCGTATTTTCTAGGGAGAAAGCTAGAGGAACTTCGGCAAACAAACATGATATTTCTTTTTGTATCCATGACACTTTATGCACTTGCTTAACAAAAACACTTTGCTTTTCTCCAAAACCATTTTCACTGTGATTTTCTCGGTCCATTGCATACGAATTCCACACCACTTTGTCCGGATATGATTGGATGAAACCATAAATATCCCGTTGTGTTTTGGCTAACTCAATCCGAAATATTGTGAGAGCCTCTGTGTTTGTGTTTTCAGGATATTATCGATGGACTATATTTTTTGAATGTTTTTTTATTGGGAAACATTTTAATTTGAGCTTGGATACAGTAATTGGTTCCACATGGAGACACCAGCTCTACACATTCGTATTTTCTAGGGAGAAAGCTAGAGGAACTGCGACAAGCAAACATATTTCTGTTTGTATCTATGAGATTTTATGCACTTGCCTAAAGAAAAGACTTTGCTTTTCTCCAAAACCATTTTTACTGTTATTTTCTCGGTCCATTGCATACGAATTCCACACCAGTTTGTCCGGATATAACTGGATGAAACCGGAAATATCCGGTTTTGTTTTGGCTAACTCAATCCCAGAAATTGCTAAAGCCTCTGTGTTTCTGCATTCCTGATATTATACATGGATTTTATATTTTTCAATGTCTTTTTTTCAGGGAACATTTAATTTTGTACCATTGAAACACTAATTGGTTCATCATGGGGACACCAACTCCTCACATTCGTATTTTCTAGGGAGAAAGCTAGAGGAACTGCGGCAAACAAAGATGATATTTCTGTTTGTATAGATGACATTTGATGCACTTGCCTAACGAAAAGACTTTGCTTTTCTCCAAAACCATTTTTACTGTGATTTTCTCGGTCCATTGCATATGAATTCCACACCACTTTGTCCGAATGTTACTGGATGGACCGGAAATATCTGGTTGTGTTTTCGCTAACTCAATACGAAATATTGCTACAGCCTCTGTTTGTGTATTCCTGATATTATCCGTGAACTTTATATTTTTCAATGTTTTTTTTTCAGGGAACATTTGATTTTGTGCTTGGAAACACTAATTGGTTCCACATGGAGCCACCAGCTCTACACATTCGTATTATCCAGGGAGAAACCTAGAGGAACTGCTGCAAACACACATGATATTTCTGCTTGTATCCATGACATTTTATGCACTTGCCTAACGAAAAGACTTTTCTTTTCTCCAAAACCATTTGTACTGTGATTTTCTCGGTCCATTGCATACGAATTCCACACCACTTTGTCTGGATATGACTGGATGAAACCGGAAATATCCGGTTTTGTTTTGTCTAACTCAATCCCAGATATTGTTACCGCCTCTATGTTTGTGTATTCCAGATATTACCCACAGACTTTATTGTTTTGAATGTTCTTTATCAGGGAACATTTATTTTTGTACTGTAAAAACACTAATTGGTTCATCATGGGGACACCAGCTCTACACATTCCTATTTTCTAGGGAGAATGCTAGAGGAACTGCGGCAAACAAACGTGATATTTCTGTTTGTATAGATGACATTTTATGCACTTGCCTAAAGAAAAGACTTTGTTTTTCTCCAAAACCATATTTACTATCGTTTTCTCTGTCCATTGCATACAAATTCCACACCACTTTGTCCCAATATGACTGGATGAAACCAGGAATATCTGGTTGTGTTTTGGCTAACTCAATCCCAGATATTGCTGCAGCCTCTGTGTTTGTGCATTCCTGATATTATCCACAGACTTTATTGTTTTGAATGTTTATTATCAGGGAACATTTAATTTTGTACTGTTGAAACACTAATTGTTTCCACATGGAGACACCAGCTCTACACAATTGTAATTTCTTTTTTTTATTAAACTTTTATTTAATGAATATAAATTTCCAAAGTACAGCTCATGGGTTACAATGGCTTCCCTCTCCCAAAACTTCCCTCCCACCGACAACCGTTTCCTTTTCCGCTCCCTCTCGCCTTCCAATCACATCATGATTCATTTTCAATTCTCTTTATATACAAAAGATTAGTTTAGTATAAATTAGGTAACGATTTCAACAGTTTGCCCCCATATAGCAACGCAAAGTGAAAAAAAATATTGTTGGAGTACTAGTTATAGCATTAAATAAGGGTGTACAGCACATTAAAGGCAGAGATCCTACATAATATTTTTTTAAAAATTAATTAATTTTCTATGCCATTTCCAATTTAACACCAGGTTTTTTTTTTCATTTCCAATTATCTTTATATACAGAAGATCAATTCAGTATATAATGAGTAAAGATCTCATCAGTTTGTACCCATGCAGAAACACAAAGTGTAAAACTACTGTTTCAGTACTAGTTATAGCATCACTGCACATTAGACAGCACATTAAGGACAGATCCCACATGGGATGTAAGTACACAGTGATTCCTGATGCTGACTTAACAATTTGACACTCTTGATCATGGCGACAGTAATTGCATTCGTAATTTCTACGGAGAAAGCTATGGGAATTGCGGCAAAAAAACATGATGTTTCTGTTTCTATAGCTGACATTTTATGCACTTGCCTAACGAAAATACTTGCTTTTCTCCAAAACCATTGGTACTGTGATTTTCTCGGTCCATTGCTTACAAATTCCACACCACTTTGTCCGGATATGACTGGATGAAAACAGAAATATCTGGTTGTGTTTTGGCTACCTCAATCCGAAATATTGCTACAGCCTCTGTGTTTGTGTATTCCTGATATTATCCACGGACTTTATTTTTTTTGAATGTTTTTTTTTTTTCAGGGAACATTTAATTTTGTGCTTGGAAACACTAATTGGTCCACATGGAGACACAAGCTCTACACATTCATATTTTCTAGGGAGAAAGCTAGAGGGACTGTGGCAAACAAACATGATATTTCTGTTTGTATCGATGACATTTTATGCACTTGCCTAAAGAAAAAAAACTTTGCTTTTTTCCAAAACCATTTTTACTGTGATTTTCTCGGTTCGTTGCATACAAATTCCACACCACTTTGTCCGGATATGACTGGATGAAACCAGCAATATCCGGTTCTGTTTTGGCTAACTCAATCCCAGATATTGCTATAGCTTCTGTGTTTGTGTATTTCTCATGTTCTCCATGGACTTTATTGTTTTTAATGTTTTTTTTTATCAGGGAACATTTAATTTTCTGATTGGAAACACTAACTGGTTGCACATGGAGACACCAGCTCTACATATTTGTATTTTCTAGGGAGAATGCTAGAAGAACTGCGACAAACAAGCATGATATTTCTGTTTGTATAGATGACATTTTATCTAATTGCCTAATGAAAAGAATTTGCTTTTCTCCAAAACCATTTTTACTGTGATTTTCTCGGTCCATTGCATACGAATTCCACACCAGGTTGTCCGGATATGACTGGATGAAACAGAAATATCTCATTGTGTTTTAGCTACCTGAATCCGAAATATTGCTACAGCCTCTGTGTTTGTGAATTCCTGATATTATCCATGGACTTTATATTTAGCAATGTTTTTTTCCAGGGAACATTTAATTTTGTGCTTGGAAACACTAATTGGTTCCACATGGAGACACCAGCTCTACACATTCATATTTTCTAGGGAGAAAGCTAGAGGAACTGCGGCAAACAAACATGATATTTCTGTTTATATAGATGACATTTTATGCACTTGCCTAAAGAAAAGACTTTGCTTTTCTCCAAAACCATTTTACTGTGATTTTCTCAGTCCATTTCATACAAATTCTACACCAGTTTGTCCTGATATGACTGGATGAAACCAGCAATATCTGGTTGGTTTTGGCTAACTCAATCCCAGATATTGTTACCATCTCTGTGTTTGTGTATTCCTGATATTATCCACAGACTTTATTGTTTTGAATGTTCTTTATCAGGGAACATTTAATTTTGTGCTGTGAAACACTAATTGTTTCCACATGGAGACACCAGCTATACAAATTCGTATTTTCTAGGGAGAAAGCTAGAGGAACTTCGGCAAACAAACATGATATTTCTTTTTGTATCCATGACACTTTATGCACTTGCTTAACAAAAACACTTTGCTTTTCTCCAAAACCATTTTCACTGTGATTTTCTCGGTCCATTGCATACGAATTCCACACCACTTTGTCCGGATATGATTGGATGGAACCATAAATATCCCGTTGTGTTTTGGCTAACTCAATCCGAAATATTGTGAAAGCCTCTGTGTTTGTGTTTTCTGGATATTATCGATGGACTATATTTTTTGAATGTTTTTTATTGGGAAACATTTTAATTTGAGCTTGGATACAGTAATTGGTTCCACATGGAGACACCAGCTCTACACATTCGTATTTTCTAGGGAGAAAGCTAGAGGAACTGCGACAAGCAAACATATTTCTGTTTGTATCTATGAGATTTTATGCACTTGCCTAAAGAAAAGACTTTGCTTTTCTCCAAAACCATTTTTACTGTGATTTTCTCGGTCCATTGCATACGAATTCCACACCAGTTTGTCCGGATATAACTGGATGAAACCAGAAATATCCGGTTTTGTTTTGGCTAACTCAATCGCAGATATTGCTATAGCTTCTGTGTTTGTGTATTTCTCATGTTCTACATGGACTTTATTGTTTTTAATGTTTTTTATCAGGGAACATTTAATTTTCTGATTGGAAACACTAACTGGTTGCACATGGAGACACCAGCTCTACATATTTGTATTTTCTAGGGAGAATGCTAGAGGAACTGCGACAAACAAGCATGATATTTCTGTTTGTATAGATGTCATTTTATCTAACTGCCTAATGAAAAGACTTTGCTTTTCTCCAAAACCATTTTTACTGTGATTTTCTCGGTCCATTGCATACGAATTCCACACCACTTTGTCCGGATATGACTGGATGAAACAGAAATATCTCATTGTGTTTTAGCTACCTGAATCCGAAATATTGCTACAGCCTCTGTGTTTGTGAATTCCTGATATTATCCATGGACTTTATATTTAGCAATGTTTTTTTCCAGGGAACATTTAATTTTGCGCTTGGAAACACTAATTGGTTCCACATGGAGACACCAGCTCTACACATTCATATTTTCTAGGGAGAAAGCTAGAGGAACTGCGGCAAACAAACATGATATTTCTGTTTATATAGATGACATTTTATGCACTTGCCTAAAGAAAAGACTTTGCTTTTCTCCAAAACCATTTAACTGTGATTTTCTCAGTCCATTTCATACAAATTCTACACCAGTTTGTCCTGATATGACTGGATGAAACCAGCAATATCTGGTTGGTTTTGGCTAACTCAATCCCAGATATTGTTACCATCTCTGTGTTTGTGTATTCCTGATATTATCCACAGACTTTATTGTTTTGAATGTTCTTTATCAGGGAACATTTAATTTTGTGCTGTGAAACACTAATTGTTTCCACATGGAGACACCAGCTATACAAATTCGTATTTTCTAGGGAGAAAGCTAGAGGAACTTCGGCAAACAAACATGATATTTCTTTTTGTATCCATGACACTTTATGCACTTGCTTAACAAAAACACTTTGCTTTTCTCCAAAACCATTTTCACTGTGATTTTCTCGGTCCATTGCATACGAATTCCACACCACTTTGTCCGGATATGATTGGATGAAACCATAAATATCCCGTTGTGTTTTGGCTAACTCAATCCGAAATATTGTGAGAGCCTCTGTGTTTGTATTTTCTGGATATTATCGATGGACTATATTTTTTGAATGTTTTTTTATTGGGAAACATTTTAATTTGAGCTTGGATACAGTAATTGGTTCCACATGGAGACACCAGCTCTACACATTCGTATTTTCTAGGGAGAAAGCTAGAGGAACTGCGACAAGCAAACATATTTCTGTTTGTATCTATGAGATTTTATGCACTTGCCTAAAGAAAAGACTTTGCTTTTCTCCAAAACCATTTTTACTGTGATTTTCTCGGTCCATTGCATACGAATTCCACACCAGTTTGTCCGGATATAACTGGATGAAACCGGAAATATCCGGTTTTGTTTTGGGTAACTCAATCCCAGATATTGCTAAAGCCTCTGTGTTTCTGCATTCCTGATATTATACATGGATTTTATATTTTTCAATGTCTTTTTTTCAGGGAACATTTAATTTTGTACCATTGAAACACTAATTGGTTCATCATGGGGACACCAACTCCTCACATTCGTATTTTCTAGGGAGAAAGCTAGAGGAACTGCGGCAAACAAAGATGATATTTCTGTTTGTATAGATGACATTTGATGCACTTGCCTAACGAAAAGACTTTGCTTTTCTCCAAAACCATTTTTACTGTGATTTTCTCGGTCCATTGCATACGAATTCCACACCACTTTGTCCGAATGTTACTGGATGGACCGGAAATATCTGGTTGTGTTTTCGCTAACTCAATACGAAATATTGCTACAGCCTCTGTTTGTGTATTCCTGATATTTTCCTGAACTTTATATTTTTCAATGTTTTTTTTTCAGGGAACATTTGATTTTGTGCTTGGAAACACTAATTGGTTCCACATGGAGCCACCAGCTCTACACATTCGTATTATCCAGGGAGAAACCTAGAGGAACTGCTGCAAACACACATGATATTTCTGCTTGTATCCATGACATTTTATGCACTTGCCTAACGAAAAGACTTTTCTTTTCTCCAAAACCATTTGTACTGTGATTTTCTCGGTCCATTGCATACGAATTCCACACCACTTTGTCCGGATATGACTGGATGAAACCGGAAATATCCGGTTTTGTTTTGTCTAACTCAATCCCAGATATTGTTACCGCCTCTATGTTTGTGTATTCCAGATATTACCCACAGACTTTATTGTTTTGAATGTTCTTTATCAGGGAACATTTATTTTTGTACTGTAAAAACACTAATTGGTTCATCATGGGGACACCAGCTCTACACATTCCTATTTTCTAGGGAGAATGCTAGAGGAACTGCGGCAAACAAACGTGATATTTCTGTTTGTATAGATGACATTTTATGCACTTGCCTAAAGAAAAGACTTTGTTTTTCTCCAAAACCATATTTACTATCGTTTTCTCTGTCCATTGCATACAAATTCCACACCACTTTGTCCCAATATGACTGGATGAAACCAGGAATATCTGGTTGTGTTTTGGCTAACTCAATCCCAGATATTGCTGCAGCCTCTGTGTTTGTGCATTCCTGATATTATCCACAGACTTTATTGTTTTGAATGTTTATTATCAGGGAACATTTAATTTTGTACTGTTGAAACACTAATTGTTTCCACATGGAGACACCAGCTCTACACAATTGTAATTTCTTTTTTTTTATTAAACTTTTATTTAATGAATATAAATTTCCAAAGTACAGCTCATGGGTTACAATGGCTTCCCTCTCCCAAAACTTCCCTCCCACCGACAACCGTTTCCTTTTCCGCTCCCTCTCGCCTTCCAATCACATCATGATTCATTTTCAATTCTCTTTATATACAAAAGATTAGTTTAGTATAAATTAGGTAACGATTTCAACAGTTTGCCCCCATATAGCAACGCAAAGTGAAAAAAAATATTGTTGGAGTACTAGTTATAGCATTAAATAAGGGTGTACAGCACATTAAAGGCAGAGATCCTACATAATATTTTTTTTAAAAATTAATTAATTTTCTATGCCATTTCCAATTTAACACCAGGTTTTTTTTTCATTTCCAATTATCTTTATATACAGAAGATCAATTCAGTATATAATGAGTAAAGATCTCATCAGTTTGTACCCATGCAGAAACACAAAGTGTAAAACTACTGTTTCAGTACTAGTTATAGCATCACTGCACATTAGACAGCACATTAAGGACAGATCCCACATGGGATGTAAGTACACAGTGATTCCTGATGCTGACTTAACAATTTGACACTCTTGATCATGGCGACAGTAATTGCATTCGTAATTTCTACGGAGAAAGCTATGGGAATTGCGGCAAAAAAACATGATGTTTCTGTTTCTATAGCTGACATTTTATGCACTTGCCTAACGAAAATACTTGCTTTTCTCCAAAACCATTGGTACTGTGATTTTCTCGGTCCATTGCTTACAAATTCCACACCACTTTGTCCGGATATGACTGGATGAAAACAGAAATATCTGGTTGTGTTTTGGCTACCTCAATCCGAAATATTGCTACAGCCTCTGTGTTTGTGTATTCCTGATATTATCCACGGACTTTATTTTTTTTGAATGTTTTTTTTTTTCAGGGAACATTTAATTTTGTGCTTGGAAACACTAATTGGTCCACATGGAGACACAAGCTCTACACATTCATATTTTCTAGGGAGAAAGCTAGAGGGACTGTGGCAAACAAACATGATATTTCTGTTTGTATCGATGACATTTTATGCACTTGCCTAAAGAAAAAAAACTTTGCTTTTTTCCAAAACCATTTTTACTGTGATTTTCTCGGTTCGTTGCATACAAATTCCACACCACTTTGTCCGGATATGACTGGATGAAACCAGCAATATCCGGTTCTGTTTTGGCTAACTCAATCCCAGATATTGCTATAGCTTCTGTGTTTGTGTATTTCTCATGTTCTCCATGGACTTTATTGTTTTTAATGTTTTTTTTTATCAGGGAACATTTAATTTTCTGATTGGAAACACTAACTGGTTGCACATGGAGACACCAGCTCTACATATTTGTATTTTCTAGGGAGAATGCTAGAAGAACTGCGACAAACAAGCATGATATTTCTGTTTGTATAGATGACATTTTATCTAATTGCCTAATGAAAAGAATTTGCTTTTCTCCAAAACCATTTTTACTGTGATTTTCTCGGTCCATTGCATACGAATTCCACACCAGGTTGTCCGGATATGACTGGATGAAACAGAAATATCTCATTGTGTTTTAGCTACCTGAATCCGAAATATTGCTACAGCCTCTGTGTTTGTGAATTCCTGATATTATCCATGGACTTTATATTTAGCAATGTTTTTTTCCAGGGAACATTTAATTTTGTGCTTGGAAACACTAATTGGTTCCACATGGAGACACCAGCTCTACACATTCATATTTTCTAGGGAGAAAGCTAGAGGAACTGCGGCAAACAAACATGATATTTCTGTTTATATAGATGACATTTTATGCACTTGCCTAAAGAAAAGACTTTGCTTTTCTCCAAAACCATTTTACTGTGATTTTCTCAGTCCATTTCATACAAATTCTACACCAGTTTGTCCTGATATGACTGGATGAAACCAGCAATATCTGGTTGGTTTTGGCTAACTCAATCCCAGATATTGTTACCATCTCTGTGTTTGTGTATTCCTGATATTATCCACAGACTTTATTGTTTTGAATGTTCTTTATCAGGGAACATTTAATTTTGTGCTGTGAAACACTAATTGTTTCCACATGGAGACACCAGCTATACAAATTCGTATTTTCTAGGGAGAAAGCTAGAGGAACTTCGGCAAACAAACATGATATTTCTTTTTGTATCCATGACACTTTATGCACTTGCTTAACAAAAACACTTTGCTTTTCTCCAAAACCATTTTCACTGTGATTTTCTCGGTCCATTGCATACGAATTCCACACCACTTTGTCCGGATATGATTGGATGAAACCATAAATATCCCGTTGTGTTTTGGCTAACTCAATCCGAAATATTGTGAAAGCCTCTGTGTTTGTGTTTTCTGGATATTATCGATGGACTATATTTTTTGAATGTTTTTTATTGGGAAACATTTTAATTTGAGCTTGGATACAGTAATTGGTTCCACATGGAGACACCAGCTCTACACATTCGTATTTTCTAGGGAGAAAGCTAGAGGAACTGCGACAAGCAAACATATTTCTGTTTGTATCTATGAGATTTTATGCACTTGCCTAAAGAAAAGACTTTGCTTTTCTCCAAAACCATTTTTACTGTGATTTTCTCGGTCCATTGCATACGAATTCCACACCAGTTTGTCCGGATATAACTGGATGAAACCAGAAATATCCGGTTTTGTTTTGGCTAACTCAATCGCAGATATTGCTATAGCTTCTGTGTTTGTGTATTTCTCATGTTCTACATGGACTTTATTGTTTTTAATGTTTTTTATCAGGGAACATTTAATTTTCTGATTGGAAACACTAACTGGTTGCACATGGAGACACCAGCTCTACATATTTGTATTTTCTAGGGAGAATGCTAGAGGAACTGCGACAAACAAGCATGATATTTCTGTTTGTATAGATGTCATTTTATCTAACTGCCTAATGAAAAGACTTTGCTTTTCTCCAAAACCATTTTTACTGTGATTTTCTCGGTCCATTGCATACGAATTCCACACCACTTTGTCCGGATATGACTGGATGAAACAGAAATATCTCATTGTGTTTTAGCTACCTGAATCCGAAATATTGCTACAGCCTCTGTGTTTGTGAATTCCTGATATTATCCATGGACTTTATATTTAGCAATGTTTTTTTCCAGGGAACATTTAATTTTGCGCTTGGAAACACTAATTGGTTCCACATGGAGACACCAGCTCTACACATTCATATTTTCTAGGGAGAAAGCTAGAGGAACTGCGGCAAACAAACATGATATTTCTGTTTATATAGATGACATTTTATGCACTTGCCTAAAGAAAAGACTTTGCTTTTCTCCAAAACCATTTTACTGTGATTTTCTCAGTCCATTTCATACAAATTCTACACCAGTTTGTCCTGATATGACTGGATGAAACCAGCAATATCTGGTTGGTTTTGGCTAACTCAATCCCAGATATTGTTACCATCTCTGTGTTTGTGTATTCCTGATATTATCCACAGACTTTATTGTTTTGAATGTTCTTTATCAGGGAACATTTAATTTTGTGCTGTGAAACACTAATTGTTTCCACATGGAGACACCAGCTATACAAATTCGTATTTTCTAGGGAGAAAGCTAGAGGAACTTCGGCAAACAAACATGATATTTCTTTTTGTATCCATGACACTTTATGCACTTGCTTAACAAAAACACTTTGCTTTTCTCCAAAACCATTTTCACTGTGATTTTCTCGGTCCATTGCATACGAATTCCACACCACTTTGTCCGGATATGATTGGATGAAACCATAAATATCCCGTTGTGTTTTGGCTAACTCAATCCGAAATATTGTGAGAGCCTCTGTGTTTGTGTTTTCTGGATATTATCGATGGACTATATTTTTTGAATGTTTTTTATTGGGAAACATTTTAATTTGAGCTTGGATACAGTAATTGGTTCCACATGGAGACACCAGCTCTACACATTCGTATTTTCTAGGGAGAAAGCTAGAGGAACTGCGACAAGCAAACATATTTCTGTTTGTATCTATGAGATTTTATGCACTTGCCTAAAGAAAAGACTTTGCTTTTCTCCAAAACCATTTTTACTGTGATTTTCTCGGTCCATTGCATACGAATTCCACACCAGTTTGTCCGGATATAACTGGATGGAACCAGAAATATCCGGTTTTGTTTTGGCTAACTCAATCGCAGATATTGCTATAGCTTCTGTGTTTGTGTATTTCTCATGTTCTACATGGACTTTATTGTTTTTAATGTTTTTTATCAGGGAACATTTAATTTTCTGATTGGAAACACTAACTGGTTGCACATGGAGACACCAGCTCTATATATTTGTATTTTCTAGGGAGAATGCTAGAGGAACTGCGACAAACAAGCATGATATTTCTGTTTGTATAGATGTCATTTTATCTAACTGCCTAATGAAAAGACTTTGCTTTTCTCCAAAACCATTTTTACTGTGATTTTCTCGGTCCATTGCATACGAATTCCACACCACTTTGTCCGGATATGACTGGATGAAACAGAAATATCTCATTGTGTTTTAGCTACCTGAATCCGAAATATTGCTACAGCCTCTGTGTTTGTGAATTCCTGATATTATCCATGGACTTTATATTTAGCAATGTTTTTTTCCAGGGAACATTTAATTTTGCGCTTGGAAACACTAATTGGTTCCACATGGAGACACCAGCTCTACACATTCATATTTTCTAGGGAGAAAGCTAGAGGAACTGCGGCAAACAAACATGATATTTCTGTTTATATAGATGACATTTTGTGCACTTGCCTAAAGAAAAGACTTTGCTTTTCTCCAAAACCATTTGTACTGTGATTTTCTCAGTCCATTTCATACAAATTCTACACCAGTTTGTCCTGATATGACTGGATGAAACCAGCAATATCTGGTTGGTTTTGGCTAACTCAATCCCAGATATTGTTACCATCTCTGTGTTTGTGTATTCCTGATATTATCCACAGACTTTATTGTTTTGAATGTTCTTTATCAGGGAACATTTAATTTTGTGCTGTGAAACACTAATTGTTTCCACATGGAGACACCAGCTATACAAATTCGTATTTTCTAGGGAGAAAGCTAGAGGAACTTCGGCAAACAAACATGATATTTCTTTTTGTATCCATGACACTTTATGCACTTGCTTAACAAAAACACTTTGCTTTTCTCCAAAACCATTTTCACTGTGATTTTCTCGGTCCATTGCATACGAATTCCACACCACTTTGTCCGGATATGATTGGATGAAACCATAAATATCCCGTTGTGTTTTGGCTAACTCAATCCGAAATATTGTGAGAGCCTCTGTGTTTGTGTTTTCTGGATATTATCGATGGACTATATTTTTTGAATGTTTTTTTATTGGGAAACATTTTAATTTGAGCTTGGATACAGTAATTGGTTCCACATGGAGACACCAGCTCTACACATTCGTATTTTCTAGGGAGAAAGCTAGAGGAACTGCGACAAGCAAACATATTTCTGTTTGTATCTATGAGATTTTATGCACTTGCCTAAAGAAAAGACTTTGCTTTTCTCCAAAACCATTTTTACTGTTATTTTCTCGGTCCATTGCATACGAATTCCACACCAGTTTGTCCGGATATAACTGGATGAAACCGGAAATATCCGGTTTTGTTTTGGCTAACTCAATCCCAGAAATTGCTAAAGCCTCTGTGTTTCTGCATTCCTGATATTATACATGGATTTTATATTTTTCAATGTCTTTTTTTCAGGGAACATTTAATTTTGTACCATTGAAACACTAATTGGTTCATCATGGGGACACCAACTCCTCACATTCGTATTTTCTAGGGAGAAAGCTAGAGGAACTGCGGCAAACAAAGATGATATTTCTGTTTGTATAGATGACATTTGATGCACTTGCCTAACGAAAAGACTTTGCTTTTCTCCAAAACCATTTTTACTGTGATTTTCTCGGTCCATTGCATATGAATTCCACACCACTTTGTCCGAATGTTACTGGATGGACCGGAAATATCTGGTTGTGTTTTCGCTAACTCAATACGAAATATTGCTACAGCCTCTGTTTGTGTATTCCTGATATTATCCGTGAACTTTATATTTTTCAATGTTTTTTTTTTCAGGGAACATTTGATTTTGTGCTTGGAAACACTAATTGGTTCCACATGGAGCCACCAGCTCTACACATTCGTATTATCCAGGGAGAAACCTAGAGGAACTGCTGCAAACACACATGATATTTCTGCTTGTATCCATGACATTTTATGCACTTGCCTAACGAAAAGACTTTTCTTTTCTCCAAAACCATTTGTACTGTGATTTTCTCGGTCCATTGCATACGAATTCCACACCACTTTGTCCGGATATGACTGGATGAAACCGGAAATATCCGGTTTTGTTTTGTCTAACTCAATCCCAGATATTGTTACCGCCTCTATGTTTGTGTATTCCAGATATTACCCACAGACTTTATTGTTTTGAATGTTCTTTATCAGGGAACATTTATTTTTGTACTGTAAAAACACTAATTGGTTCATCATGGGGACACCAGCTCTACACATTCCTATTTTCTAGGGAGAATGCTAGAGGAACTGCGGCAAACAAACATGATATTTCTGTTTGTATAGATGACATTTTATGCACTTGCCTAAAGAAAAGACTTTGTTTTTCTCCAAAACCATATTTACTATCGTTTTCTCTGTCCATTGCATACAAATTCCACACCACTTTGTCCCAATATGACTGGATGAAACCAGGAATATCTGGTTGTGTTTTGGCTAACTCAATCCCAGATATTGCTGCAGCCTCTGTGTTTGTGCATTCCTGATATTATCCACAGACTTTATTGTTTTGAATGTTTATTATCAGGGAACATTTAATTTTGTACTGTTGAAACACTAATTGTTTCCACATGGAGACACCAGCTCTACACAATTGTAATTTCTTTTTTTTTATTAAACTTTTATTTAATGAATATAAATTTCCAAAGTACAGCTCATGGGTTACAATGGCTTCCCTCTCCCAAAACTTCCCTCCCACCGACAACCGTTTCCTTTTCCGCTCCCTCTCGCCTTCCAATCACATCATGATTCATTTTCAATTCTCTTTATATACAAAAGATTAGTTTAGTATAAATTAGGTAACGATTTCAACAGTTTGCCCCCATATAGCAACGCAAAGTGAAAAAAAATATTGTTGGAGTACTAGTTATAGCATTAAATAAGGGTGTACAGCACATTAAAGGCAGAGATCCTACATAATATTTTTTTAAAAATTAATTAATTTTCTATGCCATTTCCAATTTAACACCAGGTTTTTTTTTCATTTCCAATTATCTTTATATACAGAAGATCAATTCAGTATATAATGAGTAAAGATCTCATCAGTTTGTACCCATGCAGAAACACAAAGTGTAAAACTACTGTTTCAGTACTAGTTATAGCATCACTGCACATTAGACAGCACATTAAGGACAGATCCCACATGGGATGTAAGTACACAGTGATTCCTGATGCTGACTTAACAATTTGACACTCTTGATCATGGCGACAGTAATTGCATTCGTAATTTCTACGGAGAAAGCTATGGGAATTGCGGCAAAAAAACATGATGTTTCTGTTTCTATAGCTGACATTTTATGCACTTGCCTAACGAAAATACTTGCTTTTCTCCAAAACCATTGGTACTGTGATTTTCTCGGTCCATTGCTTACAAATTCCACACCACTTTGTCCGGATATGACTGGATGAAAACAGAAATATCTGGTTGTGTTTTGGCTACCTCAATCCGAAATATTGCTACAGCCTCTGTGTTTGTGTATTCCTGATATTATCCACGGACTTTATTTTTTTTGAATGTTTTTTTTTTTCAGGGAACATTTAATTTTGTGCTTGGAAACACTAATTGGTCCACATGGAGACACAAGCTCTACACATTCATATTTTCTAGGGAGAAAGCTAGAGGGACTGTGGCAAACAAACATGATATTTCTGTTTGTATCGATGACATTTTATGCACTTGCCTAAAGAAAAAAAACTTTGCTTTTTTCCAAAACCATTTTTACTGTGATTTTCTCGGTTCGTTGCATACAAATTCCACACCACTTTGTCCGGATATGACTGGATGAAACCAGCAATATCCGGTTCTGTTTTGGCTAACTCAATCCCAGATATTGCTATAGCTTCTGTGTTTGTGTATTTCTCATGTTCTCCATGGACTTTATTGTTTTTAATGTTTTTTTTTATCAGGGAACATTTAATTTTCTGATTGGAAACACTAACTGGTTGCACATGGAGACACCAGCTCTACATATTTGTATTTTCTAGGGAGAATGCTAGAAGAACTGCGACAAACAAGCATGATATTTCTGTTTGTATAGATGACATTTTATCTAATTGCCTAATGAAAAGAATTTGCTTTTCTCCAAAACCATTTTTACTGTGATTTTCTCGGTCCATTGCATACGAATTCCACACCAGGTTGTCCGGATATGACTGGATGAAACAGAAATATCTCATTGTGTTTTAGCTACCTGAATCCGAAATATTGCTACAGCCTCTGTGTTTGTGAATTCCTGATATTATCCATGGACTTTATATTTAGCAATGTTTTTTTCCAGGGAACATTTAATTTTGTGCTTGGAAACACTAATTGGTTCCACATGGAGACACCAGCTCTACACATTCATATTTTCTAGGGAGAAAGCTAGAGGAACTGCGGCAAACAAACATGATATTTCTGTTTATATAGATGACATTTTATGCACTTGCCTAAAGAAAAGACTTTGCTTTTCTCCAAAACCATTTTACTGTGATTTTCTCAGTCCATTTCATACAAATTCTACACCAGTTTGTCCTGATATGACTGGATGAAACCAGCAATATCTGGTTGGTTTTGGCTAACTCAATCCCAGATATTGTTACCATCTCTGTGTTTGTGTATTCCTGATATTATCCACAGACTTTATTGTTTTGAATGTTCTTTATCAGGGAACATTTAATTTTGTGCTGTGAAACACTAATTGTTTCCACATGGAGACACCAGCTATACAAATTCGTATTTTCTAGGGAGAAAGCTAGAGGAACTTCGGCAAACAAACATGATATTTCTTTTTGTATCCATGACACTTTATGCACTTGCTTAACAAAAACACTTTGCTTTTCTCCAAAACCATTTTCACTGTGATTTTCTCGGTCCATTGCATACGAATTCCACACCACTTTGTCCGGATATGATTGGATGAAACCATAAATATCCCGTTGTGTTTTGGCTAACTCAATCCGAAATATTGTGAAAGCCTCTGTGTTTGTGTTTTCTGGATATTATCGATGGACTATATTTTTTGAATGTTTTTTATTGGGAAACATTTTAATTTGAGCTTGGATACAGTAATTGGTTCCACATGGAGACACCAGCTCTACACATTCGTATTTTCTAGGGAGAAAGCTAGAGGAACTGCGACAAGCAAACATATTTCTGTTTGTATCTATGAGATTTTATGCACTTGCCTAAAGAAAAGACTTTGCTTTTCTCCAAAACCATTTTTACTGTGATTTTCTCGGTCCATTGCATACGAATTCCACACCAGTTTGTCCGGATATAACTGGATGAAACCAGAAATATCCGGTTTTGTTTTGGCTAACTCAATCGCAGATATTGCTATAGCTTCTGTGTTTGTGTATTTCTCATGTTCTACATGGACTTTATTGTTTTTAATGTTTTTTATCAGGGAACATTTAATTTTCTGATTGGAAACACTAACTGGTTGCACATGGAGACACCAGCTCTACATATTTGTATTTTCTAGGGAGAATGCTAGAGGAACTGCGACAAACAAGCATGATATTTCTGTTTGTATAGATGTCATTTTATCTAACTGCCTAATGAAAAGACTTTGCTTTTCTCCAAAACCATTTTTACTGTGATTTTCTCGGTCCATTGCATACGAATTCCACACCAGGTTGTCCGGATATGACTGGATGAAACAGAAATATCTCATTGTGTTTTAGCTACCTGAATCCGAAATATTGCTACAGCCTCTGTGTTTGTGAATTCCTGATATTATCCATGGACTTTATATTTAGCAATGTTTTTTTCCAGGGAACATTTAATTTTGCGCTTGGAAACACTAATTGGTTCCACATGGAGACACCAGCTCTACACATTCATATTTTCTAGGGAGAAAGCTAGAGGAACTGCGGCAAACAAACATGATATTTCTGTTTATATAGATGACATTTTATGCACTTGCCTAAAGAAAAGACTTTGCTTTTCTCCAAAACCATTTAACTGTGATTTTCTCAGTCCATTTCATACAAATTCTACACCAGTTTGTCCTGATATGACTGGATGAAACCAGCAATATCTGGTTGGTTTTGGCTAACTCAATCCCAGATATTGTTACCATCTCTGTGTTTGTGTATTCCTGATATTATCCACAGACTTTATTGTTTTGAATGTTCTTTATCAGGGAACATTTAATTTTGTGCTGTGAAACACTAATTGTTTCCACATGGAGACACCAGCTATACAAATTCGTATTTTCTAGGGAGAAAGCTAGAGGAACTTCGGCAAACAAACATGATATTTCTTTTTGTATCCATGACACTTTATGCACTTGCTTAACAAAAACACTTTGCTTTTCTCCAAAACCATTTTCACTGTGATTTTCTCGGTCCATTGCATACGAATTCCACACCACTTTGTCCGGATATGATTGGATGAAACCATAAATATCCCGTTGTGTTTTGGCTAACTCAATCCGAAATATTGTGAGAGCCTCTGTGTTTGTATTTTCTGGATATTATCGATGGACTATATTTTTTGAATGTTTTTTTATTGGGAAACATTTTAATTTGAGCTTGGATACAGTAATTGGTTCCACATGGAGACACCAGCTCTACACATTCGTATTTTCTAGGGAGAAAGCTAGAGGAACTGCGACAAGCAAACATATTTCTGTTTGTATCTATGAGATTTTATGCACTTGCCTAAAGAAAAGACTTTGCTTTTCTCCAAAACCATTTTTACTGTGATTTTCTCGGTCCATTGCATACGAATTCCACACCAGTTTGTCCGGATATAACTGGATGAAACCGGAAATATCCGGTTTTGTTTTGGGTAACTCAATCCCAGATATTGCTAAAGCCTCTGTGTTTCTGCATTCCTGATATGATACATGGATTTTATATTTTTCAATGTCTTTTTTTCAGGGAACATTTAATTTTGTACCATTGAAACACTAATTGGTTCATCATGGGGACACCAACTCCTCACATTCGTATTTTCTAGGGAGAAAGCTAGAGGAACTGCGGCAAACAAAGATGATATTTCTGTTTGTATAGATGACATTTGATGCACTTGCCTAACGAAAAGACTTTGCTTTTCTCCAAAACCATTTTTACTGTGATTTTCTCGGTCCATTGCATACGAATTCCACACCACTTTGTCCGAATGTTACTGGATGGACCGGAAATATCTGGTTGTGTTTTCGCTAACTCAATACGAAATATTGCTACAGCCTCTGTTTGTGTATTCCTGATATTTTCCTGAACTTTATATTTTTCAATGTTTTTTTTTCAGGGAACATTTGATTTTGTGCTTGGAAACACTAATTGGTTCCACATGGAGCCACCAGCTCTACACATTCGTATTATCCAGGGAGAAACCTAGAGGAACTGCTGCAAACACACATGATATTTCTGCTTGTATCCATGACATTTTATGCACTTGCCTAACGAAAAGACTTTGCTTTTCTCCAAAACCATTTGTACTGTGATTTTCTCGGTCCATTGCATACGAATTCCACACCACTTTGTCCGGATATGACTGGATGAAACCGGAAATATCCGGTTTTGTTTTGTCTAACTCAATCCCAGATATTGTTACCGCCTCTATGTTTGTGTATTCCAGATATTACCCACAGACTTTATTGTTTTGAATGTTCTTTATCAGGGAACATTTATTTTTGTACTGTAAAAACACTAATTGGTTCATCATGGGGACACCAGCTCTACACATTCCTATTTTCTAGGGAGAATGCTAGAGGAACTGCGGCAAACAAACGTGATATTTCTGTTTGTATAGATGACATTTTATGCACTTGCCTAAAGAAAAGACTTTGTTTTTCTCCAAAACCATATTTACTATCGTTTTCTCTGTCCATTGCATACAAATTCCACACCACTTTGTCCCAATATGACTGGATGAAACCAGGAATATCTGGTTGTGTTTTGGCTAACTCAATCCCAGATATTGCTGCAGCCTCTGTGTTTGTGCATTCCTGATATTATCCACAGACTTTATTGTTTTGAATGTTTATTATCAGGGAACATTTAATTTTGTACTGTTGAAACACTAATTGTTTCCACATGGAGACACCAGCTCTACACAATTGTAATTTCTTTTTTTTATTAAACTTTTATTTAATGAATATAAATTTCCAAAGTACAGCTCATGGGTTACAATGGCTTCCCTCTCCCAAAACTTCCCTCCCACCGACAACCGTTTCCTTTTCCGCTCCCTCTCGCCTTCCAATCACATCATGATTCATTTTCAATTCTCTTTATATACAAAAGATTAGTTTAGTATAAATTAGGTAACGATTTCAACAGTTTGCCCCCATATAGCAACGCAAAGTGAAAAAAAATATTGTTGGAGTACTAGTTATAGCATTAAATAAGGGTGTACAGCACATTAAAGGCAGAGATCCTACATAATATTTTTTTAAAAATTAATTAATTTTCTATGCCATTTCCAATTTAACACCAGGTTTTTTTTTCATTTCCAATTATCTTTATATACAGAAGATCAATTCAGTATATAATGAGTAAAGATCTCATCAGTTTGTACCCATGCAGAAACACAAAGTGTAAAACTACTGTTTCAGTACTAGTTATAGCATCACTGCACATTAGACAGCACATTAAGGACAGATCCCACATGGGATGTAAGTACACAGTGATTCCTGATGCTGACTTAACAATTTGACACTCTTGATCATGGCGACAGTAATTGCATTCGTAATTTCTACGGAGAAAGCTATGGGAATTGCGGCAAAAAAACATGATGTTTCTGTTTCTATAGCTGACATTTTATGCACTTGCCTAACGAAAATACTTGCTTTTCTCCAAAACCATTGGTACTGTGATTTTCTCGGTCCATTGCTTACAAATTCCACACCACTTTGTCCGGATATGACTGGATGAAAACAGAAATATCTGGTTGTGTTTTGGCTACCTCAATCCGAAATATTGCTACAGCCTCTGTGTTTGTGTATTCCTGATATTATCCACGGACTTTATTTTTTTTGAATGTTTTTTTTTTCAGGGAACATTTAATTTTGTGCTTGGAAACACTAATTGGTCCACATGGAGACACAAGCTCTACACATTCATATTTTCTAGGGAGAAAGCTAGAGGGACTGTGGCAAACAAACATGATATTTCTGTTTGTATCGATGACATTTTATGCACTTGCCTAAAGAAAAAAAACTTTGCTTTTTTCCAAAACCATTTTTACTGTGATTTTCTCGGTTCGTTGCATACAAATTCCACACCACTTTGTCCGGATATGACTGGATGAAACCAGCAATATCCGGTTCTGTTTTGGCTAACTCAATCGCAGATATTGCTATAGCTTCTGTGTTTGTGTATTTCTCATGTTCTCCATGGACTTTATTGTTTTTAATGTTTTTTTATCAGGGAACATTTAATTTTCTGATTGGAAACACTAACTGGTTGCACATGGAGACACCAGCTCTACATATTTGTATTTTCTAGGGAGAATGCTAGAAGAACTGCGACAAACAAGCATGATATTTCTGTTTGTATAGATGACATTTTATCTAATTGCCTAATGAAAAGAATTTGCTTTTCTCCAAAACCATTTTTACTGTGATTTTCTCGGTCCATTGCATACGAATTCCACACCAGGTTGTCCGGATATGACTGGATGAAACAGAAATATCTCATTGTGTTTTAGCTACCTGAATCCGAAATATTGCTACAGCCTCTGTGTTTGTGAATTCCTGATATTATCCTGGACTTTATATTTAGCAATGTTTTTTTCCAGGGAACATTTAATTTTGTGCTTGGAAACACTAATTGGTTCCACATGGAGACACCAGCTCTACACATTCATATTTTCTAGGGAGAAAGCTAGAGGAACTGCGGCAAACAAACATGATATTTCTGTTTATATAGATGACATTTTATGCACTTGCCTAAAGAAAAGACTTTGCTTTTCTCCAAAACCATTTGTACTGTGATTTTCTCAGTCCATTTCATACAAATTCTACACCAGTTTGTCCTGATATGACTGGATGAAACCAGCAATATCTGGTTGGTTTTGGCTAACTCAATCCCAGATATTGTTACCATCTCTGTGTTTGTGTATTCCTGATATTATCCACAGACTTTATTGTTTTGAATGTTCTTTATCAGGGAACATTTAATTTTGTGCTGTGAAACACTAATTGTTTCCACATGGAGACACCAGCTATACAAATTCGTATTTTCTAGGGAGAAAGCTAGAGGAACTTCGGCAAACAAACATGATATTTCTTTTTGTATCCATGACACTTTATGCACTTGCTTAACAAAAACACTTTGCTTTTCTCCAAAACCATTTTCACTGTGATTTTCTCGGTCCATTGCATACGAATTCCACACCACTTTTTCCAGATATGACTGGATGAAACAGAAATATCTCATTGTGTTTTAGCTACCTGAATCCGAAATATTGCTACAGCCTCTGTGTTTGTGAATTCCTGATATTATCCTGGACTTTATATTTAGCAATGTTTTTTTCCAGGGAACATTTAATTTTGTGCTTGGAAACACTAATTGGTTCCACATGGAGACACCAGCTCTACACATTCATATTTTCTAGGGAGAAAGCTAGAGGAACTGCGGCAAACAAACATGATATTTCTGTTTGTATAGATGACATTTTATGCACTTGCCTAAAGAAAAGACTTTGCTTTTCTCCAAAACCATTTGTACTGTGATTTTCTCAGTCCATTTCATACAAATTCTACACCAGTTTGTCCTGATATGACTGGATGAAACCAGCAATATCTGGTTGGTTTTGGCTAACTCAATCCCAGATATTGTTACCATCTCTGTGTTTGTTTATTCCTGATATTATCCACAGACTTTATTGTTTTGAATGTTCTTTATCAGGGAACATTTAATTTTGTGCTGTGAAACACTAATTGTTTCCACATGGAGACACCAGCTATACAAATTCGTATTTTCTAGGGAGAAAGCTAGAGGAACTTCGGCAAACAAACATGATATTTCTTTTTGTATCCATGACACTTTATGCACTTGCTTAACAAAAACACTTTGCTTTTCTCCAAAACCATTTTCACTGTGATTTTCTCGGTCCATTGCATACGAATTCCACACCACTTTTTCCAGATATGACTGGATGAAACAGAAATATCTCATTGTGTTTTAGCTACCTGAATCCGAAATATTGCTACATCCTCTGTGTTTGTGAATTCCTGATATTATCCTGGACTTTATATTTAGCAATGTTTTTTTCCAGGGAACATTTAATTTTGTGCTTGGAAACACTAATTGGTTCCACATGGAGACACCAGCTCTACACATTCGTATTTTCTAGGGAGAAAGCTAGAGGAACTGCGGCAAACAAACATGATATTTCTGTTTGTATCCATGACATTTTATGCACTTGCCTAACGAAAAGACTTTGCTTTTCTCCAAAACCATATTTACTATCATTTTTTCGGTCCATTGCATATGAATTCCACACCAGTTTGTCCGGATATGACTGGATGGAACCGGAAATATCTGGTTGTGTTTTGCCTAACTCAATCCCAGATATTGCTACAGCCTCTGTGTTTTTGTATTCCTGATATTATCCACAGACTTTATTGTTTTGAATGTTTATTATCAGGGAACATTTAATTTTGTACTATTCAAACACTAATTGTTTCCACATGGAGACACCAGCTCTACACAATCGTAATTTCTTTTTTTTTATTAAACTTTTATTTAATGAATATAAATTTCCAAAGTACAGCTCATGGGTTACAATGGCTTCCCTCTCCCAAAACTTCCCTCCCACCAACAACCGTTTCCTTTTCCGCTCCCTCTCGCCTTCCAATCACATCATGATTCATTTTCAATTCTCTTTATATACAAAAGATTAGTTTAGTATAAATTAGGAAACGATTTCAACAGTTTGCCCCCATATAGCAACGCAAAATGGAAAAAAATATACTGTTGAAGTACTAGTTATAGCATTAAATAAGGGTGTACAGCACATTAAAGGCAGAGATCCTACATAATATTTGTTTAAAAATTAATTAATTTTCTATGCCATTTCCAATTCAACACCAGGTTTTTTTTTCATTTCCAATTATCTTTATATACAGAAGATCAATTCAGTATATAATGAGTAAAGATCTCATCAGTTTGTACCCATGCAGAAACACAAAGTGTAAAACTACTGTTTCAGTACTAGTTATAGCATCACTGCACATTAGACAGCACATTAAGGACAGATCCCACATGGGATGTAAGTACACAGTGATTCCTGTTGCTGACTTAACAATTTGGCACTCTTGATCATGGCGACAGTAATTGCATTCGTAATTTCTACGGAGAAAGCTATGGGAATTGCGGCAAAAAAACATGATGTTTCTGTTTCTATAGCTGACATTTTATGCACTTGCCTAACGAAAATACTTGCTTTTCTCCAAAACCATTGGTACTGTGATTTTCTCGGTCCATTGCTTACAAATTCCACACCACTTTGTCCGGATATGACTGGATGAAAACAGTATATCTGGTTGTGTTTTGGCTACCTCAATCCGAAATATTGCTACAGCCTCTGTGTTTGTGTATTCCTGATATTATCCACGGACTTTATTTTTTTGAATGTTTTTTTTTTTCAGGGAACATTTAATTTTGTGCTTGGAAACACTAATTGGTCCACATGGAGACACAAGCTCTACACATTCATATTTTCTAGGGAGAAAGCTAGAGGGACTGTGGCAAACAAACATGATATTTCTGTTTGTATCGATGACATTTTATGCACTTGCCTAAAGAAAAAACTTTGCTTTTTTCCAAAACCATTTTTACTGTGATTTTCTCGGTTCGTTGCATACAAATTCCACACCACTTTGTCCGGATATGACTGGATGAAACCAGAAATATCCGGTTTTGTTTTGGCTAACTCAATCCCAGATATTGCTATAGCTTCTGTGTTTGTGTATTTCTCATGTTCTCCATGGACTTTATAGTTTTTAATGTTTTTTATCAGGGAACATTTAATTTTCTGATTGGAAACACTAACTGGTTGCACATGGAGACACCAGCTCTACATATTTGTATTTTCTAGGGAGAATGCTAGAGGAACTGCGACAAACAAGCATGATATTTCTGTTTGTATAGATGACATTTTATCTAATTGCCTAATGAAAAGACTTTGCTTTTCTCCAAAACCATTTGTACTGTGATTTTCTCGGTCCATTGCATATGAATTCCACACCAGGTTGTCCGGATATGAGTGGATGAAACCAGAAATATCTCGTTGTGTTTTGGCTACCTCAATCCGAAATATTGCTACAGACTCTGTGTTTGTGAATTCCTGATATTATCCATGGACTTTATATTTAGCAATGTTTATTTCCAGGGAACATTTAATTTTGTGCTTGGAAACTCTAACTGGTTCCACATGGAGACACCAGCTCTACACATTCGTATTTTCTAGGGAGAAAGCTAGAGGAACTGCGGCAAACAAAAATGATATTTCTGTTTATATAGATGACATTTTATGCACTTGCCTAACGAAAAGACTTTGCTTTTCTCCAAAACCATTTTACTGTGATTTTCTCGGTCCATTGCATACGAATTCCACACCAGGTTGTCCGGATATGACTGGATGAAACCGGAAAAATCCGGTTTTGTTTTGGCTAACACAATCCCAGATATTGTTACCGCCTCTGTGTTTGTGTATTCCTGATATTATCCACAGACTTTATTGTTTTGAATGTTCTTTATCAGGGAACATTTATTTCTGTACCGTAGAAACACTAATTGGTTCATCATGGAGACACCAGCTCTGCACATTCGTAATTTCTAGGGAGAAAGCTGGAGGAACTTCGGCAAACAAACATGATATTTCTGTTTGTATCCATGATATTTTATGCACTTGCCTAACGAAAAGAATTTGCTTTTCTCCAAAACCATTTTTACTGTGATTTTCTCGGTCCATTGCATACGAATTCCACACCAGTTTGTCCGGATATGACTGGATGAAAACAGAAATATCTGGTTGTGTTTTGGCTACCTCAATCCGAAATATTGCTACAGCCTCTGTGTTTGTGTATTCCTGATATTATCCACGGACTTTATTTTTTTGAATGTTTTTTTTTCCCAGGGGACATTTAATTTTGTGCTTGGAAACACTAATTGGTCCACATGGAGACACAAGCTCTACACATTCATATTTTCTAGGGAGAAAGCTAGAGGGACTGTGGCAAACAAACATGATATTTCTGTTTGTATCGATGACATTTTATGCACTTGCCTAAAGAAAAAACTTTGCTTTTTTCCAAAACCATTTTTACTGTGATTTTCTCGGTTCGTTGCATACAAATTCCACACCACTTTGTCCGGATATGACTGGATGAAACCAGCAATATCCGGTTCTGTTTTGGCTAACTCAATCCCAGATATTGCTATAGCTTCTGTGTTTGTGTATTTCTCATGTTCTCCATGGACTTTATTGTTTTTAATGTTTTTTTATCAGGGAACATTTAATTTTCTGATTGGAAACACTAACTGGTTGCACATGGAGACACCAGCTCTACATATTTGTATTTTCTAGGGAGAATGCTAGAGGAACTGCGACAAACAAGCATGATGTTTCTGTTTGTATAGATGACATTTTATCTAATTGCCTAATGAAAAGACTTTGCTTTTCTCCAAAACCATTTGTACTGTGATTTTCTCGGTCCATTGCATACGAATTCCACACCAGGTTGTCCGGATATGAGTGGATGAAACCAGAAATATCTCGTTGTGTTTTGGCTACCTCAATCCGAAATATTGCTACAGACTCTGTGTTTGTGAATTCCTGATATTATCCATGGACTTTATATTTAGCAATGTTTTTTTCCAGGGAACATTTAATTTTGTGCTTGGAAACACTAATTGGTTCCACATGGAGACACCAGCTCTACACATTCGTATTTTCTAGGGAGAAAGCTAGAGGAACTGCGGCAAACAAAAATGATATTTCTGTTTACATAGATGACATTTTATGCACTTGCCTAACGAAAAGACTTTGCTTTTCTCCAAAACCATTTTACTGCGATTTTCTCGGTCCATTGCATACGAATTCCACACCACTTTTCCGGATATGACTGGATGAAACCGGAAATATCTGGTTTTGTTTTGGCTAACACAATCCCAGATATTGTTACCGCCTCTGTGTTTGTGTATTCCTGATATTATCCACAGACTTTATTGTTTTGAATGTTCTTTATCAGGGAACATTTATTTCTGTACCGTAGAAACACTAATTGGTTCATCATGGAGACACCAGCTCTGCACATTCGTAATTTCTAGGGAGAAAGCTGGAGGAACTTCGGCAAACAAACATGATATTTCTGTTTGTATCCATGACATTTTATGCACTTGCCTAACGAAAAGACTTTGCTTTTCTCCAAAACCATTTTTACTGTGATTTTCTCGGTCCATTGCATACGAATTCCACACCAGTTTGTCCGGATATGACTGGATGAAACCGGAAATATCTGGTTGTGTTTTGCCTAACTCAATCCCAGATATTGCTACAGCCTCTGTGTTTGTGTATTCCTGATATTATCCACAGACTTTATTGTTTTGAATGTTTATTAACAGGGAACATTTAATTTTGTACTATTCAAACACTAATTGTTTCCACATGGAGACACCAGCTCTACACATTCGTAATTTCTTTTTTTTTATTAAACTTTTATTTAATGAATATAAATTTCCAAAGTACAGCTCATGGGTTACAATGTCTTCCCTCTCCCAAAACTTCCCTCCCACCGACAACCGTTTCCTTTCCGCTCGCTCTCCCCTTCCAATCACATCATGATTCATTTTCAATTCTCTTTATATACAAAAGATCAGTTTAGTATAAATTAGGTAACGATTTCAACAGTTTGCCCTCATATAGCAACACAAAGTGAAAAAAAATACTGTTGGAGTACTAGTTATAGCATTAAATAAGAGTGTACAGCACATTAAAGGCAGAGATCCTACATAATATTTGTTTAAAAATTAATTAATTTTCTATGCCGCTTCCAATTTAACACCAGGTTTTTTTTTTCATTTCCAATTATCTTTATATACAGAATGTCGATTCAGTATATCATTAGTAAAGATCTCATCAGTTTGTACCCATGCAGAAACACAAAGTGTAAAAATACTGTTTCAGTACTAGTTTTAGCATCACTGCACATTAGACAACACATTAAGGACAGATCCCACATGGGATGTAAGTACACAATGATTCCTGTTGCTGACTTAACAATTTGACACTTTTTTTTTAACTTTTATTTAATGAATATAAATTTCCAGTGTACAGCTTATGGATTACAATGGCTTCCCCCACCCCCAATAACTTCCCTCCCACCCGCAACCCTCCCCCCTCCCGCTCCCTCTCCCCTTCCATTTGCATCAAGATTCATTTTCAATTCTCTTTATATACAGAAGATCAATTTAGTATAAAGATTTCAACAGTTTGCACCCACATAGAAACACAAAGTGAAACATACTGTTTGAGTACTAGTTATAGCATTAAATCACAATGTACAGCACATTAAGGACAGAGATCCCACATGAGGAGCAAGTGCACAGTGGCTCCTGTTGTTGACCCAACAAATTGACACTCTAGTTTATGGCGCCAGTAACCATCCTAGGCTGTCGTCATGAGTTGCCAAGGCTATGGAAGCCTTCCAAGTTTGCCGACTCTGATCATATTTAGACAAGGTCATAAAAGACAGAGTGAGGATAGTAACCAATGATCCTAAGAGTGGCATTTACCAGGTTTGAACAATTATACAGCATTAAGTGGGGAAGAGGACCATCAGTACACACATGTTGGGAGTAGAGCCATTGGTGGTAGAGTAGAGGTTATGATTACAAAGGAATGAGGCCCAAGTGCACTAGACAGGGCCTAGAACAAAGGACAGAGTCATTATTAGAGGAGCTAAGAAAGGTGCTGTCTAAGCTACAATTAAGTTTTCTGATTGAGAGGCAAATAGAACCTGATAGAAGGGGCTTGATAATAATCTGGTGGGCTTTAGGCCTTGTAAATTCAGAGGCCCAGACCTATCTATCTCTTCACATGGGGTATATCCTAAGGGAGGTGTGAACCTCCTAGGGGAAGGCACTCTGTTGACTTTCATTACTTGGCTGGCCTGGGAGGAGAGCTTGCCAGGTCAAGGCAGGGGGCATCTCTAACAAGAAATTTACAGTTCTACCTGCAATGTTGCTGACCCTACTTGACCATCCCCTCCGCTGCAGTGGTCACTTTGGAAGTTGGGCTGAGTGAAGGGCTTTTCAGCTTAGAGCCAATAAGATCTGTGGCTCTGACCTGGGCATCCTTCGACTCCAGGGCAGGTCCATTTCCAGTGACCCAACTCTTGGCAGAGCTGCCAGGGCTCTTCACAAGCTGACTTCTGCTGAAGCCCAGGCTTACCACATTGAAAGCCACTGCAGTGGACTGGCCTGTTGGGTCTCCTTGAGGGCAGATCACTGTACAGATCAGCCATTAATAGGCCTGCCACCCATTGCTTCTGATGCCGAGCTTTCTTTTCCTCCTGGTTTGTGTTAAAGCAGACCAGAGGATGCAAGTCAAGGGAGTGCCCGTGTCCCATCTCTAATCTTCGGTGGCCTGAACTACAAGTCTATAGTCACAGGCATGTTCTGTAGTAGTTTTTCTAAGGTAGACAATGCCCATGAGGAAAATTATATTCTCACTTTAAAACTTTCTTTCCCTTTGGTCTGAAAGGGAGGTTTTTTCTACTTACTGTATACTTTGCTGATGGCGAAGTGAATCTAGGTATGAGATTATTATTTGAGTTCTTATTTTGGCTATGCTATTGCAGAAAAATGTTAGCCATCTCTTTCATAAGGTCTAAAGATTAAATTGTGCGTCCTACAGATTCCTTCATAATAGAATTAGTTCCCTACCTTGAAGAGAATAGAGAAATGAAAGAACAAGTTGGGCTTCGAATAGAGAAATGAGGGAGCAAGTCCTAGATCGCTTGCTGACAATAGCAATATCACATGAATACTTAGCAAACCGTTTCAACCATTAGATAACAACTTAAGAAAACATTTACCAGAAGGTCCAATGCCTTCTATAAATTTTAAGAATCATGTATTTGAAAACACCTCTTAAATATCTAACATGGTGTAGTTTGTTTAGCCAGTAAACTTAAGCACAACCATCTAAAATGTTTTTAGTTTCTTTCTACCAACAAGTCTAAAACATATGATACACAGATTCAGGTCCCACAAATTAAAATGTATCTTTGATTGATTTTAGCAGCTTAAATTTATGGACAATCTTATCTATAAGCCATTTAAAATAAAACTCTTAATAAAATTTCCCCATGTGGACATACAATATGTACACACATATAATATAGCATAATAGACCAATACATCAATTTTAATAATAGCTTTTAAAATCTTTAACTCTTTTTGTAGATTGCCAATTTATTTGAATTGCTTTTTCTTTTTAGTAACCTCAGTTAACCATACTTTCTCTCAGTTGGTACTGTTAATACATTATTGGCTTCATCTGTTTACAGAGCCATCCCAAAGTACTGAATACAATAAAAGTGGCTGGAAAAAGTCCATAGGAACCTATAGGAGGACAGCTAAACACAGAACCAACAACGCTTTAGTTTTATGAGCAGCAGATATTCAAATTTTTGAAAAAAGCACATATTTAAATAACCCATTGCTCTTAATAAAAATTCAGCTGTTTTTGAACAATTAGAATTTAACAGACATCAAGAGAACATAATAGATTACTTTAACACATTGCTTTAACAGAGCATCAGAGTTTAATTCTATGTCAAAGAGAAATTGAGCTTCCTGTGATCTTTTGCTATGAGGTTTCCTTCCTTTACCTTCTTTCATATTGGTGACCGTGTTTCTGTGTTTCTGTGTGTAACACATCTTTAAGCATCTTTTGCAGGGCAGGATGAGTGGCAACAAATTCTTTCAGTTTCTGTTTGCTGTGAAAAGTCTTAATTTCACCTTCATTCACAAATGAGAGCTTTGCAGGATATAGTATTCTGGGCTGGCAGTTTTTCTCTCTTAGTACCTGGGCTATGTCTCGCCATTCCCTTCTAGCTTGTAGGGTTTCTGATGAGAAGTCTGCTGTGAGTCTAATTGGATATCCTCTAAGAGTGATCCGACGTTTCTCTCTTGCACATTTTAGGATCTTTTCTTTATGTTTCACTGTGGTGAGTTTGATTACAACATGTCCTGGTGAGGATCTCTTTTGGTCATGTTTATTAGGGGTTCTATAAGCTTCCTGTACTAAGATGCCTCTGTCCTTCTCCAAACCTGGGAAATTTTCTGCTAGTATCTCACTGAAAATGCCTTCTAATCCTTTCTCCCTCTCCATGCCTTCAGGAACTCCTAGAACCCGAATGTTGGGTTTTTTAATAGTATCCTGTAAATTCCTGACAATATTTTTTAGATTTCTAATTTCTTCTTCTTTTCTTTGGTTTGCCTGTTTCCTTTCCTGTTCTCTGTCTTCTAAGTCTGATATTCTCTCTTCTGCTTCGCCCATTCTGTTTTTAAGGCTCTCTAATGTGTTTGTCATTTGATCTATTGAACTCTTCATTTCATTATGATTTCTAGTCACTATCAGAGTTTCTTGTTCCACTAGTTGTTTCATTTCATTTTGATTCCTCCTTAATATTTCACTTTCACGAGAGAGATTTTCTATCTTGTCCATGAAGGATTTCTGTAGTTCAAGAATTTGTTTTTGAGAACTTCTTAATGTTCTTATCAATTTTTTGAGATCTGCTTCTTGCATTTCTTCGATCTTATCATCTTCATAATCTTGAATTGGGGTGTCTTTTTCATTTGGGGGCGTCATAGTTTCTTCCTTGTTCTTGTTAGCTTGGTTTTTGCGTTTGTTGTTTGGCATGTAGGAGATATTTGGTTTCTTCACTGTGGTGTTTTTTCTTGTTACACTATGGCTCTATATTAAGTGGACTGTCTGCTTTCAGTGGAGCCTTAGAGGCTTGAGATGAGTGTGGACTGAGAGCTGTGTTTGGTTCTTCAGGGTTGAGGGTGTGTCAAGGATGACACTCCCAGGTTAGGTGTGGTAAATCTCTCTTTCTTTTTTTGATTTAAAAGGGAAGTAATTCCGCACAGCTGAACGTAATTGGAGGTAGTTAGCAGGCAAATGATATACCCACAGGAGCCAGAGATCGGAAGCTCTTTCCCAAGGACCACACAGGGAATCTCTGCTGCCCTCAGTGTGGGCTCCAATTCTCCTGCAGTCTCCCACTGGGTTGCCAAGTTAGATCCTAACCTCCTGTTATTTCACCCCTCCCCACAGAGTCAGGTTTTTCTGCTAGGCTCAGGGCTGGTGCAGACCTGAGGTCGCCCTGCTTATGACGTATGTCCAAAATGGCGCCTGCTCTGTCTTGCTCGCCTGTGAGAGGTGAGCGGAGAGAGAGAAACTTGTGTCCGTATCAGTCACTTTTTTTATTTTTTTTCCCTCTCTCTCTTCTAGTTAGCCTGGTGAACTTTTCCCCACGGAGTTTCAAGCCTCGTTCCCTCTAGCCTCCTCTTTCCACTTGCCTGCTGGTATCTCGGGCTATGGAGGTTCGGCTCACCTCGCGTTCCAGCGCTGGCGCGTTGAGTCTGCTGCTGGTGTCCCGAACTTGGGCTCCCACGCTCTCCACGCAGGTCCACTGTGAATCACTAGTTCCGGAAGAGTTTCCTCTGCTGTTTCATCCCCTACTCTTCCTTGACACTGCAGTATCTCCACTTATATTAAACTTTCTCTCCCCCCGGACTAAGTGTGCTTCCTGCCTATTCCGCCATCTTGCCGCCTCTCCCCCAATTTGACACTCTTGATCATGGCGACAGTAATTGCATTCGTAATTTCTACGGAGAAAGCTATGGGAATTGCGTCAAATAAACATGATGTTTCTGTTTCTATAGCTGACATTTTATGCACTTGCCTAACGAAAATACTTGCTTTTCTCCAAAACCATTGGTACTGTGATTTTCTCTGTCCATTGCTTACAAATTCCACACCACTTTGTCCGGATATGACTGGATGAAAACAGAAATATCTGGTTGTGTTTTGGCTACCTCAATCCGAAATATTGCTACAGCCTCTGTGTTTGTGTATTCCTGATATTATCCACGGACTTTATTTTTTTGAATGTTTTTTTTTTCCAGGGGACATTTAATTTTGTGCTTGGAAACACTAATTGGTCCACATGGAGACACAAGCTCTACACATTCATATTTTCTAGGGAGAAAGCTAGAGGGACTGTGGCAAACAAACATGATATTTCTGTTTGTATAGATGACATTTTATGCACTTGCCTAAAGAAAAAACTTTGCTTTTTTCCAAAACCATTTTTACTGTGATTTTCTCGGTTCGTTGCATACAAATTCCACACCACTTTGTCCGGATATGACTGGATGAAACCAGAAATATCCGGTTTTGTTTTGGCTAACTCAATCCCATATATTGCTATAGCTTCTGTGTTTGTGTATTTCTCATGTTCTCCATGGATTTTATTGTTTTTAGTGTTTTTTGTCAGGGAACATTTAATTTTCTAATTGGAAACACTAACTGGTTGCACATGGAGACACCAGCTCTACATATTTGTATTTTCTAGGGAGAATGCTTGAGGAACTGCGACAAACAAGCATGATATTTCTGTTTGTATAGATGACATTTTATCTAATTGCCTAATGAAAAGACTTTGCTTTTCTCCAAAACCATTTGTACTGTGATTTTCTCGGTCCATTGCATACGAATTCCACACCAGGTTGTCCGGATATGACTGGATGAAACCAGAAATATCTCGTTGTGTTTTGGCTGCCTCAATCCGAAATATTGCTACAGACTCTGTGTTTGTGAATTCCTGATATTATCCATGGACTTTATATTTAGCAATGTTTTTTTTCCAGGGAACATTTAATTTTGTGCTTGGAAACACTAATTGGTTCCACATGGAGACACCAGCTCTACACATTCGTATTTTCTAGGGAAAAAGCTAGAGGAACTGCGACAAACAAACATGATATTTCTGTTTGTATAGATGACATTTTATGCACTTGCCTAACGAAAAGACTTTGCTTTTCTCCAAAACCATTTTACTCCGATTTTCTCGGTCCATTGCATACGAATTCCTCACCACTTTGTCCGGATATGACTGGATGAAACAGAAATATCTCATTGTGTTTTAGCTACCTGAATCCGAAATGTTGCTACAGCCTCTGTGTTTGTGAATTCCTGATATTATCCATGGACTTTATATTTAGCAATGTTTTTTTCCAGGGAACATTTAATTTTGTGCTTGGAATCACTAATTTGTTCCACATGGAGACACCAGCTCTACACATTCATATTTTCTAGGGAGAAAGCTAGAGGAACTGCGGCAAACAAACATGATATTTCTGTTTATATAGATGACATTTTATGCACTTGCCTAAAGAAAACACTTTGTTTTTCTCCAAAACCATTTGTACTGTGATTTTCTCAGTCCATTTCATACAAATTCTACACCAGTTTGTCCTGATATGACTGGATGAAACCAGCAATATCTGGTTGGTTTTGGCTAACTCAATCCCAGATATTGTTACCATCTCTGTGTTTGTGTATTCCTGATATTATCCACAGACTTTATTGTTTTGAATGTTCTTTATCAGGGAACATTTAATTTTGTGCTGTGAAACACTAATTGTTTCCACATGGAGACACCAGCTATACAAATTCGTATTTTCTAGGGAGAAAGCTAGAGGAACTTCGGCAAACAAACATGATATTTCTTTTTGTATCCTTACACTTTATGCACTTGCTTAACAAAAACACTTTGCTTTTCTCCAAAACCATTTTCACTGTGATTTTCTCGGTCCATTGCATACGAATTCCACACCACTTTGTCCGGATATGATTGGATGAAACCATAAATATCCCCATGTGTTTTGGCTAACTCAATCCGAAATATTGTGAGAGCCTCTGTGTTTGTGTTTTCTGGATATTATCGATGGACTATATTTTTTGAACGTTTTTTATTGGGAAACATTTTGATTTGAGCTTGGATACAGTAATTGGTTCCACATGGAGACACCAGCTCTACACATTCGTATTTTCTAGGGAGAAAGCTAGAGGAACTGTGACAAGCAAACATATTTCTGTTTGTATCTATGAGAAATTATGCACTTGCCTAAAGAAAAGACTTTGCTTTTCTCCAAAACCATTTTTACTGTGATTTTCTCGGTCCATTGCATACGAATTCCACACCAGTTTGTCCGGATATAACTGGATGAAACCGGAAATATCCGGTTTTGTTTTGGGTAACTCAATCCCAGATATTGCTAAAGCCTCTGTGTTTCTGCATTCCTGATATTATACATGGATTTTATATTTTTCAATGTTTTTTTTCAGGGAACATTTAATTTTGTACCATTGAAACACTAATTGGTTCATCATGGGGACACCAGCTCCACACATTCGTATTTTCCAGGGAGAAACCTTGAGGAACTGCGGTCAACAAACATGATATTTCTGTTTGTATAGATGACATTTTATGCACTTGCCTAACAAAAAGACTTCGCTTTTCTCCAAAACCATTTGTACTGTGATTTTCTCGGTCCATTGCTTACGAATTCCACACCAGTTTATAAGGATATGACTGGATAAATCGGAAATATCCGGGTTTGTTTTGGCTAACTCAATCCCAGATATTGCTACAGCCTCTATGTTTGTTTTTTCTGGATATTATCCACAGACTTTATTGTTTTGAATGTTTTTTATTGGGGAACATTTTATTTTGTACCGTTGAAACACTAATTGGGTCATCATGGGGACACCAGCTCCACACATTCGTATTTTCTAGGGATTAAGCTAGAGGAACTGCGGCAAACAAACATGATAGTTCTGTTTGTATAGATGACATTTTATGCACTTGCCTAACGAAAAGACTTTGCTTTTCTCCAAAACCATTTGTACTGTGATTTTCTCGGTCCATTGCATACCAATTCCAAACCACTTTGTCGGATATGACTGGATGAAACCAGAAATATCCGGTTGTGTTTTGGCTAACTCAATCCCAGATATTGCTACAGACTCTGTGTTTGTTTTTTCAGGATGTTATCCACAGACTTATTGTTTTGAATGTTTTTATCGGGGAACATATAATTTTGAGCTTGGATACAGTAATTGGTTCCACATGGAGACACCAGCTCTACATATTCGTATTTTCTCGGGTGAAAGCTAGAGGAACTGGGACAAATGAACATGATATTTCTGTTTGTATGGATGACATTTTATGCACTTGCCTAACGAAAAGACTGGTTTTCTCCAAAACCATATTTACTGTGATTTTCTCGGTCCATTGCATACGAATTCCACACCAGTTTATCAGGTTATGACTGGATGAAACCAGAAATATCCAGAATTGTTTTGGCTAACTCAATCCCAGATATAGCTACAGCCTCTATGTTTGTTTTTTCTGGATATTATCGAGGGACTTTATTGTTTTCAATATTTTTTTGGGGGAACATTTTATTTTGTACCATTGAAACACTAATTGGTTCATCATGGGTACACCAGCTCCACACATTCGTATTTTCTAGGGAGTAAGGTAGAGGAAATGCGGCAAACAAACATGATACTTCTGTTTGTATAAATGACATTTTATGCACTTGCCTAACAAAAAGACTTTGCTTTTTTCCAAAACAATTTGTACTGTGATTTTCTCGGTCCATTGCATACCAATTCCAAACCACTTTGTCCGGATATGACTGGATGAAAACAGAAATATCCGGTGTGTTTTGGCTAACACAATCCCAGATATTGCTACAGCCTCTTTGTTTGTGTATTCCTGATATTATCCATGGACTTTATATTTTTCAAATTTTTTTTCAGGGAACATTTAATTTTGTACCTTTGAAACACTAATTGCTTCATCATGGGGACACCAGCTCTACATATTTGTATTTTCTAGGGAGTAATCTAGAGGAACTGCGGCAAACAAACATGATATTTCTTTTTGTATTGATGACATTTTATGCACTTGCCTAACGAAAAGGCTTTGCTTTTCTCCAAAACCATTTTTACTGTGATTTTCTCGGTCCATTGCATACGAATTCCACACCACTTTGTCCGGATATGACTGGATGAAACCGGAAATATCCGGTTTTGTTTTGTCTAACTCAATCCCAGATATTGTTACCGCCTCTATGTTTGTGTATTCCAGATTTTATCCACAGACTTTATTTTTTTGAATGTTTTTTATCGAGGAACATTTTATTTTGAGCTTGGATACAGTAATTGGTTCCACATGGAGACACCAGCTCTACATATTCGTATTTTCTACGGAGAACGCTAGAGGAACTGCGGCAGACAAACATGATATTTCTGTTTGTATAGATGAAATTTTATGCAGTTTCCTAACGAAAAGACTTTGGTTTTCTCCAAAACCATATTTACTGTGATTTTCTCGGTCCATTGCATACGAATTCCACACCACTTTGTACATATATGACTGGATGAAACCGGAAATATCCGGTTGTGTTTTGGCTAACTCAATCCGAAATACTGTGAAAACCTCTGTGTTTGTGTATTGTAGATATTATCAACGGACGTTATTGTTCTTAATGTTTTTTATCGGCGAGCATTTAATTTTGAGCTTGGAAACACTAATTGGTTCCTCATGGAGACACCAGCTCTACACATTTGTATTTTCTAGGGAGAAAGCTAGTGGAACTACGGTAAACAAACATGATATTTCTGTTTGTATAGATAACATTTTATGCACTTACCTAACAAAAAGACTTTGCTTTTCTCCAAAACCATTTTTACTGTGATTTTCTCGGTCCATTGCATATGAATTTCACACCTGTTTGTCCGTATATGAGTGGATGAAACCGGAAATATCCGGTTTTGTTTTGGCTAACTCAATCCCAATATTGCTACAGCCTCTGTGTTTGTGTTTTGTGGATATTTTCGATGGACTTTATTGTTTTGAATGTTATTATCAGGGAACATTTCATTTTGCACCGTAGAAACACTAATTCGTTCGTCATGGGGACACCAGCTCTACACATTCGTATTTTCTAGGGAGCAAGCTAGAGGAACTGCGGCAAACGAACATGATATTTCTGTTTGTATAGATGATATTTTATGCACTTACCTAACGAAAAGTCTTTGCTTTTCTCCAAAACCATTTATACTGTGATTTTCTCGGTCCATTGCATACGAATTCCACACCATTTTGTCCGGATATTACTGGATGAAAATGCAAATATCTGGTTTTGTGTTGGCTAACTCAATCCCAGATATTGCTACAGACTATGTGTTTGTGTATTCCTAAATTATCCATGGACTTTATTGTTTTGATATTTTTTTATCAGGGAACTTATAATTTGTGCTTGGAATCACTAATTGTTTCCACATGGAGACACCAGCTCTTCATATTCATGTTTTCTAGGTAGAAGGCTAGAGGTACTGCGACAAACAAACATGATATTTCTGTTTGTATAGATGACATTTTATGCACTTCCCTAATGAAAAGACTTTGCTTTTCTCCAAAACCATTTTTACTGTGATTTTCTCGGTCCATTGCATACGAATTCCACACCAGTTTGTCCGGATATGACTGGATGAAACCAGCAATATCTGGTTGGTTTTGGCTAACTCAATCCCAGATATTGTTACCATCTCTGTGTTTGTGTATTCCTGATATTATCCACAGACTTTATTGTTTTGAATGTTCTTTATCAGGGAACATTTAATTTTGTGCTGTGAAACACTAATTGTTTCCACATGGAGACACCAGCTATACAAATTCGTATTTTCTAGGGAGAAAGCTAGAGGAACTTCGGCAAACAAACATGATATTTCTTTTTGTATCCTTACACTTTATGCACTTGCTTAACAAAAACACTTTGCTTTTCTCCAAAACCATTTTCACTGTGATTTTCTCGGTCCATTGCATACGAATTCCACACCACTTTGTCCGGATATGATTGGATGAAACCATAAATATCCCGATGTGTTTTGGCTAACTCAATCCGAAATATTGTGAGAGCCTCTGTGTTTGTGTTTTCTGGATATTATCGATGGACTATATTTTTTGAACGTTTTTTATTGGGAAACATTTTGATTTGAGCTTGGATACAGTAATTGGTTCCACATGGAGACACCAGCTCTACACATTCGTATTTTCTAGGGAGAAAGCTAGAGGAACTGTGACAAGCAAACATATTTCTGTTTGTATCTATGAGAAATTATGCACTTGCCTAAAGAAAAGACTTTGCTTTTCTCCAAAACCATTTTTACTGTGATTTTCTCGGTCCATTGCATACGAATTCCACACCAGTTTGTCCGGATATAACTGGATGAAACCGGAAATATCCGGTTTTGTTTTGGGTAACTCAATCCCAGATATTGCTAAAGCCTCTGTGTTTCTGCATTCCTGATATTATACATGGATTTTATATTTTTCAATGTTTTTTTTCAGGGAACATTTAATTTTGTACCATTGAAACACTAATTGGTTCATCATGGGGACACCAGCTCCACACATTCGTATTTTCCAGGGAGAAACCTTGAGGAACTGCGGTCAACAAACATGATATTTCTGTTTGTATAGATGACATTTTATGCACTTGCCTAACAAAAAGACTTCGCTTTTCTCCAAAACCATTTGTACTGTGATTTTCTCGGTCCATTGCTTACGAATTCCACACCAGTTTATAAGGATATGACTGGATAAATCGGAAATATCCGGGTTTGTTTTGGCTAACTCAATCCCAGATATTGCTACAGCCTCTATGTTTGTTTTTTCTGGATATTATCCACAGACTTTATTGTTTTGAATGTTTTTTATTGGGGAACATTTTATTTTGTACCGTTGAAACACTAATTGGGTCATCATGGGGACACCAGCTCCACACATTCGTATTTTCTAGGGATTAAGCTAGAGGAACTGCGGCAAACAAACATGATAGTTCTGTTTGTATAGATGACATTTTATGCACTTGCCTAACGAAAAGACTTTGCTTTTCTCCAAAACCATTTGTACTGTGATTTTCTCGGTCCATTGCATACCAATTCCAAACCACTTTGTCGGATATGACTGGATGAAACCAGAAATATCCGGTTGTGTTTTGGCTAACTCAATCCCAGATATTGCTACAGACTCTGTGTTTGTTTTTTCAGGATGTTATCCACAGACTTATTGTTTTGAATGTTTTTATCGGGGAACATATAATTTTGAGCTTGGATACAGTAATTGGTTCCACATGGAGACACCAGCTCTACATATTCGTATTTTCTCGGGTGAAAGCTAGAGGAACTGGGACAAATGAACATGATATTTCTGTTTGTATGGATGACATTTTATGCACTTGCCTAACGAAAAGACTGGTTTTCTCCAAAACCATATTTACTGTGATTTTCTCGGTCCATTGCATACGAATTCCACACCAGTTTATCAGGTTATGACTGGATGAAACCAGAAATATCCAGAATTGTTTTGGCTAACTCAATCCCAGATATAGCTACAGCCTCTATGTTTGTTTTTTCTGGATATTATCGAGGGACTTTATTGTTTTCAATATTTTTTTGGGGGAACATTTTATTTTGTACCATTGAAACACTAATTGGTTCATCATGGGTACACCAGCTCCACACATTCGTATTTTCTAGGGAGTAAGGTAGAGGAAATGCGGCAAACAAACATGATACTTCTGTTTGTATAAATGACATTTTATGCACTTGCCTAACAAAAAGACTTTGCTTTTTTCCAAAACAATTTGTACTGTGATTTTCTCGGTCCATTGCATACCAATTCCAAACCACTTTGTCCGGATATGACTGGATGAAAACAGAAATATCCGGTGTGTTTTGGCTAACACAATCCCAGATATTGCTACAGCCTCTTTGTTTGTGTATTCCTGATATTATCCATGGACTTTATATTTTTCAAATTTTTTTTTCAGGGAACATTTAATTTTGTACCTTTGAAACACTAATTGCTTCATCATGGGGACACCAGCTCTACATATTTGTATTTTCTAGGGAGTAATCTAGAGGAACTGCGGCAAACAAACATGATATTTCTTTTTGTATTGATGACATTTTATGCACTTGCCTAACGAAAAGGCTTTGCTTTTCTCCAAAACCATTTTTACTGTGATTTTCTCGGTCCATTGCATACGAATTCCACACCACTTTGTCCGGATATGACTGGATGAAACCGGAAATATCCGGTTTTGTTTTGTCTAACTCAATCCCAGATATTGTTACCGCCTCTATGTTTGTGTATTCCAGATTTTATCCACAGACTTTATTTTTTTGAATGTTTTTTATCGAGGAACATTTTATTTTGAGCTTGGATACAGTAATTGGTTCCACATGGAGACACCAGCTCTACATATTCGTATTTTCTACGGAGAACGCTAGAGGAACTGCGGCAGACAAACATGATATTTCTGTTTGTATAGATGAAATTTTATGCAGTTTCCTAACGAAAAGACTTTGGTTTTCTCCAAAACCATATTTACTGTGATTTTCTCGGTCCATTGCATACGAATTCCACACCACTTTGTACATATATGACTGGATGAAACCGGAAATATCCGGTTGTGTTTTGGCTAACTCAATCCGAAATACTGTGAAAACCTCTGTGTTTGTGTATTGTAGATATTATCAACGGACGTTATTGTTCTTAATATTTTTTATCGGCGAGCATTTAATTTTGAGCTTGGAAACACTAATTGGTTCCTCATGGAGACACCAGCTCTACACATTTGTATTTTCTAGGGAGAAAGCTAGTGGAACTACGGTAAACAAACATGATATTTCTGTTTGTATAGATAACATTTTATGCACTTACCTAACAAAAAGACTTTGCTTTTCTCCAAAACCATTTTTACTGTGATTTTCTCAGTCCATTGCATATGAATTTCACACCAGTTTGTCCATATATGAGTGGATGAAACCGGAAATATCCGGTTTTGTTTTGGCTAACTCAATCCCAATATTGCTACAGCCTCTGTGTTTGTGTTTTGTGGATATTTTCGATGGACTTTATTGTTTTGAATGTTATTATCAGGGAACATTTCATTTTGCACCGTAGAAACACTAATTCGTTCGTCATGGGGACACCAGCTCTACACATTCGTATTTTCTAGGGAGCAAGCTAGAGGAACTGCGGCAAACGAACATGATATTTCTGTTTGTATAGATGATATTTTATGCACTTACCTAACGAAAAGTCTTTGCTTTTCTCCAAAACCATTTATACTGTGATTTTCTCGGTCCATTGCATACGAATTCCACACCATTTTGTCCGGATATTACTGGATGAAAATGCAAATATCTGGTTTTGTGTTGGCTAACTCAATCCCAGATATTGCTACAGACTATGTGTTTGTGTATTCCTAAATTATCCATGGACTTTATTGTTTTGATATTTTTTTATCAGGGAACTTATAATTTGTGCTTGGAATCACTAATTGTTTCCACATGGAGACACCAGCTCTTCATATTCATGTTTTCTAGGTAGAAGGCTAGAGGTACTGCGACAAACAAACATGATATTTCTGTTTGTATAGATGACATTTTATGCACTTCCCTAATGAAAAGACTTTGCTTTTCTCCAAAACCATTTTTACTGTGATTTTCTCGGTCCATTGCATACGAATTCCACACCAGTTTGTCCGGATATGACTGGATGAAACCGGAAATATCCGGTTTTGTTTTGGCTAACTCAATCCCAGATATTGCTACAGCCTCTGTGTTTTTGTTTTCTGGATATTATCCACGGACTTTATTGTTTTGAATGTTTTTATCAGGGAACATTTTTTTTTGAGCTTTGATACAGTAATTGGTTCCACATGGAGACACCATCTCTACATATTCGTATTTTCTAGGGAGAAAGCTAGATGGACAGTAGCAAACAAACATGATATTTCTGTTTGTATAGATGACATTTTATGCAGTTGCCTAACGAAAAGACTTTGCTTTTCTCCAAAACCATTTTTACTGTGATTTTCTCAGTCCATTGCATACGAATATCATACCACTTTGTTTGGATATGATTGGATTGAAAGGGCTAACTGAGGGATAAAATGGAGGAACTAAGGCTAACCACATTTTTCTTGCTTCTGTACGAGTTGGCTAAGCTTGCATGCGATATCTTTAAAATAAGAAAGGACGGAAACTCCCCAACCCTCATCCTGTTGTGATATACCAAGATTTCACTGCCATCCTCGTCCTTGCTTGCTTAAGCTGATAAGGAAAGAAGAAAAACCTCAAAGCATGGACAGCCCGTACTACCCCCGTCCTGCTTGCTTTAGCTGATAAGAAGAAACTGCCTCCATTCCAAGCCCCTTACCTAGTAACCATTAACATATCCAATAAAATTGTAACACAACTTTTATCTTGCCATATAGGATTGTAACATAACTAAGTATGCTAATGCTGTGGTTTTAAGCTTTAAATACCCTGTGAAGCTGGTGTTCGGGGCCGTTCTCTTCGCACCGCACTAGAGGGTGCTACTGAGACGGTCCATTTGCAAATGAAATAAACTTCCTCTTGCTATTGCATCGGTTGGAGTGGAGTTCGTGTTTCTGGGGTCCGGTCTGTGGGACACCTGCTTCAGGGTCCTACATCTTGGGGGCTCATCCGGGATTTGAGACCCCAGACCCACACTCCGTCCTCCAATCGGAGGTAAGTTCCTTCTTTCAAATTTTGTAGTCTTGTTGATTGTTTGTGTGTTTGTGTGGGCGCCCAAATCGAGAAGAGGTGAAGAGCCAGTAGTAGGAAGGGACAGACGTGTCCAAGACCCCTGGCTCAAGCCCTGGAGGATGCTCCAGCGGTGTTCTGGGAAGAAGGGAAGGACTTCGTCTCCCTCCTTCCCCGGGAGAGGCTGGCGAGGCAGCCTCTCCCATCTGGAGTTTTGGTTTCAGTTTTGTCTCGTTCCATTGTTGCGCGCAGTGTGTTTGTGTGTCTTGTGATTGTTTTCTGTGTTATAATCTACTTGCCTTTTGCCGTTAACATGGGACAAGGACTAACTACACCCTTTAAGCCTTACTTTAGGCCACTGAAAAGAAGTTCAAAACTGCATGCACAATCAGTCGATCGACGTCAAATGTAAAAAGTGGGTGACTTTCTGTTCCTCGGAATGGTCAACCTTTGAGGTCGGCTGGCCTGGCCGAGGGACAGGAACTTTAATGCTGATATTATCCCACAGGTCAAGGCATGAGTCTTTCAACCAGGACCCCATGGACACCCTGACCAGGTTCCCTATATTACCGTGTGGGAAGACCTGATCCAAGACCCTCCCCTAATAAAGGCTATAAAGACTCCATTACAGATGCAGGAAATAGGGTTAAAAAAGGTGAGCCATAGAACAGTTCATTGATGCCATAGGCATAGTCAGTCCTTGGTTCGCAGAAGGAGTGGTGGATGAGCAACATTAAAATGTACTCAAAAAAGATTTAAATGTGCATTTAAAGAAACAAAACAAGCCGTGACAAAGGCTGGAAAAACTTTATTGCAGATGTAGAAGATAGGGTTAAAGAAACAAACCGTAGAGCAATTTATCAGCGCTGTTAAAAAATTTTGTCCTTGGTTTGCTGAAGAGGGTGTTGTAAATAAGAAACACTGGGTGTAAAAAAATATAAATCAGTGTACACTGGACAGCCCTCACCCTGTATTTAAATATTTTACATAAAGTAAATGTTACCTGTTGTAAAATTAATATTACTATGTAAAATGAGAAATTGTGGTAACAAAGTGTCCGGACTACCCATTCTATTTTTGTATTATGTGTTAACTCTACCCTATTATTAATAGGAATGCTTGAACAGATTATGCTTGGTTTGCTTTACAAAAAATTGTAAATCAAAATATGCTGCAAATAGTTAAGATTGCACAAACCTACAAGAATGTAACAATTACAGATAGTAAGAGGCTACTATCATTATGGCTAAATGGTTACCCACCGTGTTCCATCCGCTAAAAAATTTGTTGTCTTATCAAAAAGAGATGTTACAAATATTTAATGAAACCCGAATCACTAATTTCAGAGTAATGCAAAATGTTAGCGCATTTGTTAATTGGACTGTGTGCGCCTCAACATGTCTGTTTAACAAGTAACAATGCCTCAGATCTCCATGCCATGGGATTGTCTAGCCAGTTCTTAGGCTATCTGCAGCAGCTTGAGTTGTTGTATTGCAATGGTACTGTTTTTTTATGTCCCTGACATGGGTGCCCCAGAAGCTAATTCCCCCTCAGATATGTTTCAATTTATCCTTAAAATGCCTTAAATATTATTGTGTTTGCTAAATGTATACTTGTATAAAAAAGTTGTATTGCATTCTTATAATGTGTTAATTATGTCCACCTCTCAATGCAACCCTAGGGCCAAATGTAAGGACAGATTTTTGGGATGGAGAGGCTTGTATCTAGGTTCAGCTCTGGTAGACAAGTAACTTTGCTGCCGGATGACCTTCTCCTGCTCCTTGGGAGCCTGGCCAGTTCCCGGGGAGGAGGATAAAGGAATGTTTCTGATACACAGGTGGGCATGCTTTGTGTCACAGCTCTCTGGCCAAGATCTGGGATGGGACACACTGCTTGCCTAAAATCTTGGCAATGAGCCACCCTTGTCCTTGGGGCTTTAAGAGGGAGCCAGAGCAAGCCTCTGCTGCTGCTGTTCCATCCCAGGGGAACACACAGTCAAGCTAAATGTTAAACATGCCTGTAATGATTACTGATAATGTCTGATTCTCAGTATGGATCCTTTTCCGGTGCTTTGTGATGATTGCCTAGTGATGCCCACAGTACTATAAATTCTGCTAAACATAAGTACAATGTAAACATGGATCGATTGGCTACTATGGCTGAGGTGTTCTGTAACAGTCCCTTTGATAAGGGATTAACAAAATGGATTCACTTAAAAACAGGACATTCAGGACCTGCCGCTCTACAGGGACATGTACAAAAATTGTCCAAAAGTCAAAAATCAAAATAAGGCTCCTCCTGGGATTTTCCCCCGGTGCTAAAGGGAAAGGCATTGGGCCAATTAATGTCACCCCAAAACTGATAAAAAAAAGGTAATTCACTAAAAAACAGAGTTCGAGAAAACTGGAAGCGGGGCCAGCCTCAGGCCCTCCCTACAGGGATCAGTGGACTCTCTTGCTATAATATCATTTTAGCAATGGAGCCATGTTTGTTGCAACATTCTGTTAATCTATGCTCCTTTACTGTCTTTCCTCTAAATAATTTTAGTGTGCACTACAAGGCTTGCAGCGTATTTCTTACAGATTAAACTAAAAGTAACTAAGTCTGTGCACAGCAGACAGCAGAAAAATAATTTGCTGTCACAAATTGGCAAAGTTGGCAGGATCTGCAAGTATACAAAGCAATGCCTTTCTTTAAAAAGAAAACTAAAGTTGCATATGTAGCCTGTGATGTTCCTGGCTGGAAAGACACTCAGTTGGCCTCTTTGGCAAAAAAATGGGCTCTCTGCTCAGGATTAAGTAAAAATTAAAATGACAAGTTACGGAGTGCACAGCCTCCACAAGTTATTGAGGTTTGCAATCAGTGCCAGTAAAAAAGGGAAATAAACTATAGGCTTTGGGGGAGGTGAGGATGGATTTTGTTATCTGCATACTGATGCTTGTGTAAGCAATCTTTAAAAAGGGGTACAAAATAAATATAAATTAAAAAATGCTGCCCTTTGGAGTCAAACCGCTAGGTGGTAATAAAAAATTATCTAATTTGGCATGTTAAAAAATCAGGTAAAACCTGGAAAATGACTGTGGATTACAGAAGGTTTGAGTAAGTTACAAAAGGTTCGAGTAAGTTACAAAAGGTGTGAAAAAGTTACAAAATGTTATGGAAAAAAGACATTTTCAGTTATAAAACTATTAGTCTATTATCTTTGACATAAAGTCAAAATCTGATCCTCTGTTAAAGCAATGAGTTAAAGTAATCTATTGTTTTCAAGTCTTGATGTCTCTGTTAAATTCTGTTTAAAATAGCTGTGAAAAGAGCAAAGGTGAAATGGAGGGATCCTATCACCAATCAATGGAATGGACCTGATCCAGTACTGGAATGGGACGCGGGCTCCTAAGGGATGGGTTTTTCTAGGCAGCCAATATGCCTTTACATCATTAGCCTCTGATAACTTCCGCAATTGCTTCCTGGGCCATGTGGCACCGATGCTGACATCTGTATTTACAGCGGCGGATTGAGCGCGTCAGCGGCATGCTTCACCTGAAGACTGTAATGGCAACGTCATCCTAATAGGAGAGGACACTGCCCTTGCCGTGGCTGTATCAGTAGTAAGTGTTCCTGGACTGGCCTTTGGAAATAACTGTGGACTGCGAAGGCTTGCATGTTTAGTGACCAAAACAATCTTACTGCTACTGGACTGTCCAATATAGCCGAAGAATTGGTTCAAGTTTGCTACCAAACCTCCTTTGTAATCAAAAATAATTAATATTTGGCTGTATGTTTCATCTCTCACCTAATGTCAGACTGGAATGGTACTCAAAGACGGGTAAGACACTCAGCATCCTGTACCAACCTAAGACAGGGCTCTAGGCCAAGCTGCCAGAGTTACCGATGACGGGTAAGGACAGGAATGACTGAGGGCAACCTAAGACAGAGGCCATTCTCAATTAAATAAAAAGGGTTTATGTGCTGCCCTAAAAAAAGTGCTACTTCTACACTGATCATTCAGGGGTCATCAGGGACTCTATGGCTAAACTAAAAAAAGCCCCGTAAAATTTTAAGATTAAAATTGGTCAAAAACAAGAGGAGGGAATGAAAGGGCTAACTGAGGGACAAAATGGAGGAACTAAGGCTAACCGCATTTTTCTTGCTTCTGTACGAGTTGGCTAAGCTTGCATGCGATATCTTTAAAATAAGAAAGGACGGAAACTCCCCAACCCTTATCCTGTTGTGACATACCAAGGTTTTACTGCCATCCTCGTCCTTGCTTGCTTAAGCTGATAAGGAAAGAAGAAAAACCGCAAAGCACGGACAGCCTGTACTACCCCCGCCCTGCTTGGTTTAGCTGATAAGAAGAAACTGCCGCCATTCCAAGCCCCTTACCTAGTAACCATTAACATATCCAATAAAATTGTAACACAACTTTTATCTTGCCATATAGGATTGTAACATAACTAAGTATGCTAATGCTGTGGTTTTAAGCTTTAAATACCCTGTGAAGCTGGTGTTCGGGGCCGTTCTCTTCGCAGCACACTAGAGGGTGCTACTGAGACAGTCCATTTGTAAATGAAATAAACTTCCTCTTGCTATTGCATCGGTTGGAGTGGAGTCCGTGTTTCTGGGGTCCGGTCTGTGGGACACCTGCTTCAGGGGTCCTACAGGATGAAACCAAATATCCGGTTTTGTTTTGGCTAACACAATCCCAGATATTGCTACAGCCTCTGTGTTTGTTTTTTTCCTGATATTATCAACAGAATTTATTGCTTTGAATGCTTTTTATCAGGGAACATTTTATTTTGTGCTTTGAAACACTAATTGTTTCCACATGGAGACATCACATCTACACATTCGTATTTTCCAGGGAGAATGCTAGAGGATTTGCGGCAAACAAATATGATATTTCTGTTTGTATAGATGACATTTTATGCACTTGCCTAACGAAAAGACTGCTTTTCTCCAAAACCATTTTTACTGTGCTTTTCTCGGCGCATTGCATACGAACTCCACAACATTTTTTCCGGATATGTCAGGATAAAACCGGAAATATCCGGTTGTCTTTAGGCTAAATCATTCCGAAATATTGTGAAAGCCTCTGCGTTTGTGTTTTCTGGATATTTTCGATGGACTTTATTGTTTTGAATGTTTTTATCAGGTAATATTTAATTTTGTACCATAGAAACACTAATTGGTTCATCATGGGGACACCAGCTCTACACATTCGTATTTTCTAGGGAGACTGCTAGAGGAACTGTGGCAAACAAACATGATATTTTGAAAGAATTAGGCAGGTCAGGTTTGAAATGGAGTTGCTTGAGCTAACTGCATATTGTTCTGCTTCTGTGCAAATTCGCTGGGCTTGCAATAATTTTTGCAAAGAAATAAAAATGCTTTCATAAGATAGCTGAATTTTAGCTGAACTTGCAGTATGTAATCGTTTTTGTAACCGTTATAGGAACTATAAAGGCAGAAGTTAACAAAAAATTGTACCCAACCTATGTCCTGTTACAATACCACAAGTTATTACACACTACATTGACCCCTGCCCTTGCTTGCTCAAGCTAAAAATGAAAACCACAAGGCACGTACAGCATGCAACTTCTTCCCTTTTACCCTGGAAACCCCCTTTTACCCTGTAATCCTTTAGGTTACCAAATGAAATTGTAACACTGTAAAAATATGCTAATGTTGTGGTTTTAAGCCTTAAATACTCTGCGTGATTGATGATCGGGGCCTCTCTTTTTGCACTGCACCCGAGGGTGTTGTTGTGCTTTGAGACGGCCCACTTGCGCAAATGCAATTAACTTCCTCTTGCTATTGCAGCGATTGGAGTGGAGATTGTGTTACTGGAGGTCCGGATTGTGGGACACCTGCTTAAGGGGTCTTACATTTCTTGGGGGCTCGTCCGGGATTCGAGACCCCAGACCCACGCTCCATTTTCCAATCGGAGGTAAGTCTTCACTGTTCTGTGTATTTCTGCGTGTTTTATTGTTTAGCTGTACGGGCGCTAGGCGTCCGGGCGCTAGGCGTCGAAAGAGTAGAGCCAGTAGTAGGAGAGGACAGACGTGTCCAAGACCCCTGGCTCAGGCCATGGAGGACGCTCCAGCGGTGGTGTTCTGGGAGAGGCTGGCTAGGCCGCTCTCCCACCTGGTAGGGAAAAAGGCCTCCTTCCCCGGGAGAGGGCTGGCTAGGCAGCCGCTCCCATCGGAAGTTTTGGTTTCAGTTTTGTCTCGGTTCGTTGTCGCGCGCAGTGTCTTTGTGAGTCTTGTAATTGTCTTTTGTGTCATAATTTACTTACCTTTCTTCTCCAATATGGGACAGGGATTGACTACACCTTTGAGCCTCGGCTGGACCAGTTAACCCTTTCCAATCTGGTAGAAGGCTGTCCGTCTTTGCAGCTTATGGTAGCTTTGGCGCATTTTAAAGTTTTTGTGAGCTATTACTGTTGCTAAGTTTTAATTGTTTGAGAAACTATGTGAACAAAGTGTCCGGACTACCCATTCTATTTTTGTATTATGTGTTAATTTTGTCTACCTCTCAATACAGCCTTAGGGCCAAATGTACGGACAAATTTTTTAAAATAAAGGGGCTTGTATCTGGGTTCGGCTCTGGTGGACGGGTGACTTTGTTGCCAAATGACTTTCTCCTGCTCCTTGGGAGCCTGGCCAGTTCCCTGGGAGGAGGAAAGAAAAATGTTTCTGATAAATGGGTGGGCATGCTTCCTGTCTTGGCTCTTTGGCCAAGATCCGGGACGGGACGCACTGCTTGCCTGAAGTCTTGGCAATGAGCCGCTCTCGTCCTTGGAGGCTTTGAGAGGGAGCCGGAGCCTTAATCCATTGACCCTTTCCAACCTGATGGGTTTTTCTCTTTGCAGTTGATGGAAGCCTAAGCAATGGTTCATATGCTGGTGTCTAGTTCTTTTCTGTGCTGCTGTCCCTGACTTACTTGATGAGAGTGTTCCTTCACGTGCCTTGAAGGTTTTGCGTTTTCCTATTGCCATTATGAGTCTTGATTGGGAAAACTGCAACGCAAAGTTGTTTATATTGTTTATCTGTTTTCAGTGTTTAAGTGATTACCCAACTGATCAGAAGTGTACAAATTGTTGGCTAAACCGCTCAACTTTGACAGCTTAAATTCTAAACCGAGTCTTCCAACTTTGGGCTTCCAGTCGGATCCCTGGAACTCTCAAAGGATAGGACTCTAAAATTTGTTAAAGTAACAGCTGCTTGAGTCAATTCAGGTTATGTAAAATGTAATTTTAATTGTTAATTCAGATAATGGTGTGGTATTCATTAATAACTCAGTGTCTTAAACCATTTAGGCATCAATGCTAAGCAAAATGTGGAAAAATGTATTGTACTTTTCACATCTTAAATTCGATAAAGAAAAACTGTTTAAGTTTGTTAGCATGTATTCTCATAGATTGTCCATACATAACAATTCAAGACTATATAAAAGTAACTACAGGTGTAAAGTTTCAAAAGGTGCAAACAAGTCATAAAAAGTTTTAAAAGGTTTACAATTTTAAAATTATTTATAAAGTTTTCTTTAAGTGCTAATGCCAAAATTGCATTGACCTAAAGTTAAAGTCTGATCTTCTGTTACAACAATGAGGTTTTAAAAAAAAAATGTGTGCACTAATGTTAGTAAATATCTGGAAATGGTCTAAGTCGTAAATTTTGAAATCTGTTTTTATAAAAAAAAAGAAAGAAAAACTGTAACGTCTATTTTAACAGTGTCTGCTGAATTAGTTGCTCTGCCATTTTTAGAGTGAGGTCCTGTAAGCTTTTTTTGCTCTGTTAAATAGTTCTGAACTATGTGAACTTTTATGTGCAAGGGTTTTTTATTTCTGGTTTATTCGACAGCAAGAGACATAGAATTCATGTTCTGCCCAAATAATTTATTATGTACTTTACTGTATCTGTTAAGTTCAGATTAATGAAAAGCATTGTTAAGTATTATAATCAGATCTGGTTTAAAAGTGTAAAAATCACCCTGACTAATAAGTGGCTATCATTTCAGGATGTTAAAAAAATTTTATTTTGACCAGGTACTCTAAGTTCTCTTGGCACCCTTAACAGACTTTAAATTAAAAGTGGTGCCAAGATGTAAACCAGTCTCTGGCTCAGAAGCCAGATTCTTTAAAGAGGGACTGATGAAGTCTCCGTCCAGCTAACGCTGAACAACCAGGCATTGCTAGTCCAAATGTATTGCTAGTTCAAATGTGGATCAAACGGGAGATTTAGCCAACAGGAAAAAAAAAGTGCTCCAAAAGAGACTTAGAGACGAAGGGAGATGGTTAAGGATGGCAGAGATGTCTGCCACAATTTCTCCTCTAAGTCAGGCCACGCAGTAAGCACTGGTTAAACCGCCAGTTAAATCTGAAAGCCCAGGAAGTCAGTTTAGAGACCCGACTTGTTGCCTCATTTCTCCTCTTTTCTCTTCCAGAAGGGAAGTTACTACAGTTCTGCAGGACTCTCCACTGTGATGTACGGTTTAATCCCCAGACCTTATGTAAAAAATGGTTGACCTTTTCTGTAATAATGCCTGGCCAAACAGCATAGCCAAAATAAGAGGTTAAACTAACTCGCAAAAAAAAAAAAATACTAAGTGTCAAAATTTGCCCATGACCAAAGTTTTTTTTTTAGCTCACCCTGATATTAAAGAAATCAGGGTTGGGTTAAGCACCCCCTTGACTGACATAGAGGCTGCCTCCTTGGTCTGCTTTATTAAAGACCAGGAGAACGAGGAGCAAGCTAGCAGCAGGAGCGACATGAGGATAGGCAACAGGCCAATCTATGGCTTTCTGCACGGTGATCTGCCGTCAAGGAGACCCAGCAAGGCCACTGCACCCCAAACAGCACCTGTTGCTAATATAAGGAGCCAGGGCATTGGGCAAGCAGCCGTCACAACAGAAACTGCCTTCTGTCAGCTCTGCCAAGAGCATGGCCACTGGACATGGAACTGCCCTGGGTGTCAAAGGACTCCTGGTTCAGAACCGCAGACCCTGTGGCCCCGAGCTAAAAAGCCTTTGGCTCTGCCCAGCCTCTGCCTAGCTTCTGGCTCCAGCCACTGCTATTGAGGGGATGGCCTAGGGTCAGTGAAACGCAAGTTGCCTATTTCTACCAGCCTCCTATTAAAGCTCTCCTCCTAGTCCAGCCAGGTTATGCGAGTCAACAGGGTGCCTCCCTTAAAGGAGATTCGCATCTCTTACAATTTGCTTCCAGCACCCCCTGGATAGGTCTGGGCTTCACACACCCAGCCAGGCCTTAAAACATCTATCCAATAGTATTAAGCTTAGAGAAAGCCCTCCCTGCCTGTTCCTTAAAAACAGGGCTTTCAGTAATAGCTAACTCAGATAGTCCTACACCTATTTGGACAGGTCCTCACTGAGGACTTAAAAGGAACTATCTCTTGAGGGGGGTGCACAATAATCTATAATGTAAATGATTAAATGTAAGTGACTTGTAGTCTGTCTCCTTTCCCAGCCTGAGACTCTAGTCATGTACATTGGCTTAACTTACTAGCAAAACTAGCTACTAGGTATCTGGAAAAAAATGAAGCATAGCTAGTCCATTAAAGTGTTAACTATTTAACCCTTATCCTCTCCCCTGGGGAGAGAAAACCAGCCCCAGAGAGGATATGGGCCATGCAGCAAATTCCTACTTCTGCAAACTTCAGGCAGTCCCAGCTTTTTTTTATCAGGTTATAGGTTCCTAGATATAGGGAAATAACACAGTTCCTAAACCAGGCTCTATAAGAACATCAAATATAAAAGTGGAAAAAGAAAAGAGTGTTGTTGGTAAAAAGGGCTAAAAAGAAAAAAAGAGCTTTTTAAATAAGAAAAGGACATGGTTTGTAAAAATCCTGATGGCTAGTTTTCTCTAGACTGAAATAAAAATGGTAAAATGTTTAAAGTAAGTTAAAGAGGGTATGCTGGCTGCTGCTCCAGGGGGTATCTGTGCCATGCTTCAGGAAAAATGTTGTTTTTGGATCAAGTTGCTGCCGATGGCTTTGTTTAGAGCTCGTAACACACCTTCTATATGTGGACTAACACCTTATAAAATATTGTATGGAGGCCCCCCACCCACGGCGGATTTGTTAGAACCCAGTATTGACTCTTTTGCAACTTCCCCTACCCTGCAGACTCGCTTCCGTGCCTTGCAGCTGATTCATAAGCATAGGGAAGCAGCTGGCTGCCGCATATCAGTCCAAAGGCCCCGTGCTCCCACACTCGTTCCAGGCTGGGGACACTGTCTACGTTCACAGGCACCAGACCAATAATCTTGAGCCGCGCTGGAAAGGACCTTACACAGTACTACTGACCACACCAACGGCGGTAAAGGTGGACGGAATCGCCGCCTGGATTCACGTGTCGCACGTCAGGAAGGCAGCAACTGAACAGAGTCAAGGGACAGGCAGCCCTGCCGACAAGCCGACACCGGAATGGAAACTACAACGCACTCAAAACCCCCTTAAGATAAGATTATTTTGCTCTTAGTATTCTCTTTCAGCATGGTTGTAGTAAGCTCAAGTCCTCATATCCCTTATCATATTACTTGGCAGCTTATTAATTTAAGAACCGGAGCAACTGTCAACAGCACCTCTGGTTTTAATGTTCTTAGTGATTATTTTCCTAATTTGTATTTTGACCTTTGCCAACTTTCTAATGCTGATAATGTATGTGTTGGGAAGGGAGAAACCTATGTCTGTCCCGGGGAAAAAAAAACTGGAAAATCCCTTCCAGGTTGTGGGGGCCCCAAAGTAGGATACTGTAAAAAATGGGGATGTAAAACCACTGAAAGTGCACACTAGACATAAAAAAAAAATTTTAAAATGCAGCTATTCCTTAAATTTTAAGATTAAAATTTGCCAAGAGAAAGAGGAGGGAGTGAAAGAATTAGGCAGGTCAGGTTTGAAATGGAGTTGCTTGAGCTAACTGCATATTGTTCTGCTTCTGTGCAAATTCGCTGGGCTTGCAATAATTTTTGCAAAGAAATAAAAATGCTTTCATAAGATAGCTGAATTTTAGCTGAACTTGCAGTATGTAATCGTTTTTGTAACCGTTATAGGAACTATAAAGGCAGAAGTTAACAAAAAATTGTACCCAACCTATGTCCTGTTACAATACCACAAGTTATTACACACTACATTGACCCCTGCCCTTGCTTGCTCAAGCTAAAAATGAAAACCACAAGGCACGTACAGCATGCAACTTCTTCCCTTTTACCCTGGAAACCCCCTTTTACCCTGTAATCCTTTAGGTTACCAAATGAAATTGTAACACTGTAAAAATATGCTAATGTTGTGGTTTTAAGCCTTAAATACTCTGCGTGATTGAAGATTGGGGCCTCTCTTTTTGCACTGCACCCGAGGGTGTTGTTGTGCTTTGAGACGGCCCATTTGCGCAAATGCAATTAACTTCCTCTTGCTATTGCAGCGATTGGAGTGGAGATTGTGTTACTGAGGGTCCGGATTGTGGGACACCTGCTTAAGGGGTCTTACAATTTCTATTTGTACAGATGACATTTTATGCACTTGCCTAACGAAAAGACTTTCCTTTTCTTCAATACCATTTTTCTGTGATTTTCTCGGTACACTTCATACTAATTCCACACCAGTTTGTCCGGATATGACTGGATGAAACCGGAAATATCCGGTTTTGTTTTGGCTAACTCAATCCCAGATACTGCTACAGCCTCTGTGTTTGTGTATTCCTGATATTAATCATGGACTTTATTGTTTTGAATTTTTTTATCAGAGAACATTTAATTTTGTGCTTGGAAACACTAATTGGTTCCACATGGAGACACCAGCTCTACACATTCATATTTTCTAGGGAGAAAGCTAGAGGAACTGCGACAAACAAACATGATATTTCTGTTTGTATAGGTGACATTTTATGCATTGCCTAACGAAAAGACTTTGCTTTTCTCAAAAACCATTGTTACTGTGATTTTCTCGGTCCATTGCATCCGAATTCCAAACGACTTTTTCCGGATATGACTGGATGAAACAGAAATACCCGGTTGTGTTTTGGCTAACTCAATCCGAAATACTGTGAAAGCCTCTGTGTTTGTGTTTTCTGGATATTATCTATGGACTTTATTGTTTTGAATGTTTTTTTTTTATCAGGGAACATTTAATTTTGTACCGTAGAAACACTATTTGGTTCATCATGGGGACACCAGCTCTACACATTCGTATTTTCTAGGGCAACTGCTACAGGAACTGCGAAAAACAAACATGATATTACTGTTTGTATAGATGACATTTTATGCACTTGCCTAATTAAAAGACTTTGCTTTTCTCCAAAACCATTTTTACTGTGATTTTCTCGGTCCATTCCATACGAATTCCACACCACTGTGTCCGGATATGACGGCATGAAACCATAAATATCTGGTTTTATTTTGGCTAACTCAATGGGAAATATTGCTACAGCTTCTGTGTTTGTGTATTCCTGACTTCATCCAAGGACTTTGTTGTTTTCAATGTATTTTTTTCAGGGAACATTTAATTTTATGCTTGGAAACACTAATTGATTCCACATGGAGATACCAGCTCTACACATTTGTATTTTCTAGGGAGAAAGCTAGAGGAACTGCGGCAAATAGACATGATATTTTTGTTTGTTTAGATGACATTTTATGCACTTGCCTAACGAAAAGACTTTGCTTTTCTCCAAAACCATTTTCACTGTGATTTTCTCGGTCCATTGCATACGCATTCCACACGACTTTGTCCGGATATGACTATATGAAACCAGAAATATCCGGTTTTGTTTTCACTAACTCAATCCCAGATGTTGCTACAGCCTCTGTGTTTGTGTATTCCTGATATTATCCACGGACTTTATTTTTTTGAAAGTTTTTTTTTTTCAGGGAACATTTAATTTTGTGCTTGGAAACACTAATTGATTCCACATGGAGACATCAGCTCTACACATTCGTATTTTCTAGGGAGAAAGCTAGACGAACTCTGGCAAACAAACATCATATTTCTGTTCGGATCAAAGACATTTTATGCACTTGCCTAAAGAAAAGACTTTGATATCCTCCAAAACCATTTTTACTGTAATTTTCTCGGTCCATTGCATACGCATTCCACACCAGTTTGTCCTGATGTGACTGGATGAAACCAGAAATATCTGGTTGTGTTTTGGGTAACTCAATGTGAAATATTTTGAAAGCCTCTGTGTTTGTGTATTCCTGATATTATCCATGCACTTTATTTTTTTCAATGATTTTTTTAAGGGGACATTAAATTTGTGCTTAGAAACACTAATTGCTTCCACATGGAGACACCAGCTCTACACATTCGTATTTTCTAGGGAGAAAGCTAGACGAACTCTGGCAAACAAACATCATATTTCTGTTCGGATCGAAGACATTTTATGCACTTGCCTAACGAAAAGACTTTGATATCCTCCAAAACCATTTTTACTGTAATTTTCTCGGTCCATTGCATACGCATTCCACACCAGTTTGTCCTGATGTGACTGGATGAAACCAGAAATATCTGGTTGTGTTTTGGGTAACTCAATGTGAAATATTTTGAAAGCCTCTGTGTTTGTGTATTCCTGATATTATCCATGCACTTTACTTTTTCAATGATTTTTTTAAGGGGACATTAAATTTGTGCTTAGAAACACTAATTGCTTCCACATGGAGACACCAGCTCTACACATTCGTATTTTCTAGGGAGAAAGCTAGAAGAACTGCGGCAAACATACATGATATTTTTGTTTGTATCGATGACATTTTATGCAATTGCCTAACGAAAAGACTTTGCTTTTCTCCAAAACCATTTGTACTGTGATTTTCTCGGTGCATTGCTTAAGAATTCCATAGCAGTTTGTCCGGATATGCCTGGATGTAACCGGAAATATCCGGTTTTGTTTTGGCTAACTCAATCCCAGATATTGCTACAGCCTCTGTGTTTGTGTATTCCTGATATTATCCAAGGACTCTATAGTTTTGAATGGCTTTATCAGGGAACATTTTATTTTGTGCTTGGAAACACTAATTAGTTCCAGATGGAGACACCAGCTCTACATATTCCTATTTTCTAGGGAGAAAGCTGAAGGAACTCTGGTAAACAAACATGATATTTCTGTTTCTATCGATGATATTTTATCTACTTGCCTAACGAAAAGACTTTGCTTTACTCCAAAACCATTTTTACTGTAATTTTCTCGGTCCATTGCATACGCATTCCACACCAGTTTGTCCTGATGTGACTGGATGAAACCAGAAATATCTGGTTGTGTTTTGGGTAACTCAATGTGAAATATTTTGAAAGCCTCTGTGTTTGTGTATTCCTGATATTATCCATGCACTTTATTTTTTTAAATGATTTTTTTTAAGGGGACATTAAATTTGTGCTTAGAAACACTAATTGCTTCCACATGGAGACACCAGCTCTACACATTCATATTTTCTAGGGAGAAAGCTAGAAGAACTGCGGCAAACATACATGATATTTTTGTTTGTATCGATGACATTTTATGCAATTGCCTAACGAAAAGACTTTGCTTTTCTCCAAAACCATTTGTACTGTGATTTTCTCGGTGCATTGCTTAAGAATTCCATAGCAGTTTGTCCGGATATGCCTGGATGTAACCGGAAATATCCGGTTTTGTTTTGGCTAACTCAATCCCAGATATTGCTACAGCCTCTGTGTTTGTGTATTCCTGATATTATCCAAGGACTCTATAGTTTTGAATGGCTTTATCAGGGAACATTTTATTTTGTGCTTGGAAACACTAATTAGTTCCAGATGGAGACACCAGCTCTACATATTCCTATTTTCTAGGGAGAAAGCTGAAGGAACTCTGGTAAACAAACATGATATTTCTGTTTCTATCGATGATATTTTATCTACTTGCCTAACGAAAGACTTTGCTTTACTCCAAAACCATTTTTACTGTGATTTTCTCAGTCCATTGCATACGAATTCCACACCACTTTGTCCGGATATGACTGGATGAAACCAGAAATATCAGGTTGTGTTTTGGCTAACTCAATCCGAAGTTTTGTGAATCATCTGTGCTTGTGTTTTCTAGATATTATCGATGGAGTTTATTCTTTTGAATGTTTTTATCAGGGAACATTTAGTTTTGTACCGTAGAAAAACTAATTGGTTCATCATGGGAACACCACCTGTACACATTCGTATTTTTCAGGGAGAAAGCTAGAGGAACTGCGACAAAAAAACATGATATTTCTGTATGTATAGATGACATTTTATGCAATCGCCTAACGAAAAGATTTTGCTTTTCTTCAAAACATATTTCACTGTGTTTATCACGGTCCTTTGCATAAGAATTCCACACTACTTTGTCCGGAAATGACTGGATGTAAATAGAAATATCCGGTTGTGTTTTGGCTAACTCAATCCGAAATATTGTGAAAGTTTCTTTTTTTGTGTGTTTTCCGAATATCATCGATGGACTTTATTGTTTTGAATATTTTTATCAGGGAGCATTTAATTTTGTACCGTAGAAACACTAATTGGTTCATCATGGGGACACCAGCTCTACACATTCATATTTTCTAAGGAGAAAACAAGAGGAACTGCGGCAAACAAACATGATATTTCTTTTTGTATATATGACATTTTATGCACTTGCCTCACGAAAATACTTTGCTTTACTCCAACACCATTTTTACTGTGAATATCTCGGTCCATTGCATATGAATTCCACTCCAGTTTGTCCAGATATGAAAGGATGAAACCGGAGATATCTGCTTTTGTTTTGGCTAACTCAATCCCAGATATTGCTACAGCCTCTGTGTTTGTTTTTTCTGGATATTATCAATGGACTTTATTGTTTTGAAAGTTTTTACAGGGAAACATTTTATTTTGAGCTTGGATACAGTAATTCGTTCCCCATGGAGACACCAGCCCTATATATTCGTATTTTCTAGGGAGAAAGCTAGAGGAACTGTGGCAAACAAACATGATATTTCTGTTTGTATCGATGACATTTTGTGCACTTGCCTAACGAAAAGACTTTGCTTTTCTCCAAAACCATTTTACTGTGATTTTCTCGGTCCATTGCATACGAATTCCACACCACTTTGTCCGGATATGACTGGATGAAACCGGAAATATCCGGTTTTGTTTTGGCTAACACAATCCCAGATATTGTTACCGCCTCTGTGTTTGTGTATTCCTGATATTATCCACAGACTTTATTGTTTTGAATGTTCTTTATCAGGGAACATTTATTTCTGTACCGTAGAAACACTAATTGGTTCATCATGGAGACACCAGCTCTGCACATTCGTAATTTCTAGGGAGAAAGCTGGAGGAACTTCGGCAAACAAACATGATATTTCTGTTTGTATCCATGATATTTTATGCACTTGCCTAACGAAAAGACTTTGCTTTTCTCCAAAACCATTTTTACTGTGATTTTCTCGGTCCATTGCATACGAATTCCACACCAGTTTGTCCGGATATGACTGGATGAAAACAGAAATATCTGGTTGTGTTTTGGCTACCTCAATCCGAAATATTGCTACAGCCTCTGTGTTTGTGTATTCCTGATATTATCCACGGACTTTATTTTTTTGAATGTTTTTTTTTCCCAGGGGACATTTAATTTTGTGCTTGGAAACACTAATTGGTCCACATGGAGACACAAGCTCTACACATTCATATTTTCTAGGGAGAAAGCTAGAGGGACTGTGGCAAACAAACATGATATTTCTGTTTGTATCGATGACATTTTATGCACTTGCCTAAAGAAAAAACTTTGCTTTTTTCCAAAACCATTTTTACTGTGATTTTCTCGGTTCGTTGCATACAAATTCCACACCACTTTGTCCGGATATGACTGGATGAAACCAGAAATATCCGGTTTTGTTTTGGCTAACTCAATCCCAGATATTGCTATAGCTTCTGTGTTTGTGTATTTCTCATGTTCTCCATGGACTTTATTGTTTTTAATGTTTTTTATCAGGGAACATTTAATTGTCTGATTGGAAACACTAACTGGTTGCACATGGAGACACCAGCTCTACATATTTGTATTTTCTAGGGAGAATGCTAGAGGAACTGCGACAAACAAGCATGATATTTCTGTTTGTATAGATGACATTTTATCTAATTGCCTAATGAAAAGACTTTGCTTTTCTCCAAAACCATTTGTACTGTGATTTTCTCGGTCCATTGCATACGAATTCCACACCAGGTTGTCCGGATATGAGTGGATGAAACCAGAAATATCTCGTTGTGTTTTGGCTACCTCAATCCGAAATATTGCTACAGACTCTGTGTTTGTGAATTCCTGATATTATCCATGGACTTTATATTTAGCAATGTTTTTTTCCAGGGAACATTTAATTTTGTGCTTGGAAACACTAATTGGTTCCACATGGAGACACCAGCTCTACACATTCGTATTTTCTAGGGAGAAAGCTAGAGGAACTGCGGCAAACAAAAATGATATTTCTGTTTACATAGATGACATTTTATGCACTTGCCTAACGAAAAGACTTTGCTTTTCTCCAAAACCATTTTACTGCGATTTTCTCGGTCCATTGCATACGAATTCCACACCAGGTTGTCCGGATATGACTGGATGAAACCGGAAATATCTGGTTTTGTTTTGGCTAACACAATCCCAGATATTGTTACCGCCTCTGTGTTTGTGTATTCCTGATATTATCCACAGACTTTATTGTTTTGAATGTTCTTTATCAGGGAACATTTATTTCTGTACCGTAGAAACACTAATTGGTTCATCATGGAGACACCAGCTCTGCACATTCGTAATTTCTAGGGAGAAAGCTGGAGGAACTTCGGCAAACAAACATGATATTTCTGTTTGTATCCATGACATTTTATGCACTTGCCTAACGAAAAGACTTTGCTTTTCTCCAAAACCATTTTTACTGTGATTTTCTCGGTCCATTGCATACGAATTCCACACCAGTTTGTCCGGATATGACTGGATGAAACCGGAAATATCTGGTTGTGTTTTGCCTAACTCAATCCCAGATATTGCTACAGCCTCTGTGTTTGTGTATTCCTGATATTATCCACAGACTTTATTGTTTTGAATGTTTATTAACAGGGAACATTTAATTTTGTACTATTCAAACACTAATTGTTTCCACATGGAGACACCAGCTCTACACATTCGTAATTTCTTTTTTTTTATTAAACTTTTATTTAATGAATATAAATTTCCAAAGTACAGCTCATGGGTTACAATGTCTTCCCTCTCCCAAAACTTCCCTCCCACCGACAACCGTTTCCTTTCCGCTCGCTCTCCCCTTCCAATCACATCATGATTCATTTTCAATTCTCTTTATATACAAAAGATCAGTTTAGTATAAATTAGGTAACGATTTCAACAGTTTGCCCTCATATAGCAACACAAAGTGAAAAAAAATACTGTTGGAGTACTAGTTATAGCATTAAATAAGAGTGTACAGCACATTAAAGGCAGAGATCCTACATAATATTTGTTTAAAAATTAATTAATTTTCTATGCCGCTTCCAATTTAACACCAGGTTTTTTTTTTCATTTCCAATTATCTTTATATACAGAATGTCGATTCAGTATATCATTAGTAAAGATCTCATCAGTTTGTACCCATGCAGAAACACAAAGTGTAAAAATACTGTTTCAGTACTAGTTTTAGCATCACTGCACATTAGACAACACATTAAGGACAGATCCCACATGGGATGTAAGTACACAATGATTCCTGTTGCTGACTTAACAATTTGACACTTTTTTTTTTAACTTTTATTTAATGAATATAAATTTCCAGTGTACAGCTTATGGATTACAATGGCTTCCCCCACCCCCAATAACTTCCCTCCCACCCGCAACCCTCCCCCCTCCCGCTCCCTCTCCCCTTCCATTTGCATCAAGATTCATTTTCAATTCTCTTTATATACAGAAGATCAATTTAGTATAAAGATTTCAACAGTTTGCACCCACATAGAAACACAAAGTGAAACATACTGTTTGAGTACTAGTTATAGCATTAAATCACAATGTACAGCACATTAAGGACAGAGATCCCACATGAGGAGCAAGTGCACAGTGGCTCCTGTTGTTGACCCAACAAATTGACACTCTAGTTTATGGCGCCAGTAACCATCCTAGGCTGTCGTCATGAGTTGCCAAGGCTATGGAAGCCTTCCAAGTTTGCCGACTCTGATCATATTTAGACAAGGTCATAAAAGACAGAGTGAGGATAGTAACCAATGATCCTAAGAGTGGCATTTACCAGGTTTGAACAATTATACAGCATTAAGTGGGGAAGAGGACCATCAGTACACACATGTTGGGAGTAGAGCCATTGGTGGTAGAGTAGAGGTTATGATTACAAAGGAATGAGGCCCAAGTGCACTAGACAGGGCCTAGAACAAAGGACAGAGTCATTATTAGAGGAGCTAAGAAAGGTGCTGTCTAAGCTACAATTAAGTTTTCTGATTGAGAGGCAAATAGAACCTGATAGAAGGGGCTTGATAATAATCTGGTGGGCTTTAGGCCTTGTAAATTCAGAGGCCCAGACCTATCTATCTCTTCACATGGGGTATATCCTAAGGGAGGTGTGAACCTCCTAGGGGAAGGCACTCTGTTGACTTTCATTACTTGGCTGGCCTGGGAGGAGAGCTGGCCAGGTCAAGGCAGGGGGCATCTCTAACAAGAAATTTACAGTTCTACCTGCAATGTTGCTGACCCTACTTGACCATCCCCTCAGCTGCAGTGGTCACTTTGGAAGTTGGGCTGAGTGAAGGGCTTTTCAGCTTAGAGCCAATAAGATCTGTGGCTCTGACCTGGGCATCCTTCGACTCCAGGGCAGGTCCATTTCCAGTGACCCAACTCTTGGCAGAGCTGCCAGAGCTCTTCACAAGCTGACTTCTGCTGAAGCCCAGGCTTACCACATTGAAAGCCACTGCAGTGGACTGGCCTGTTGGGTCTCCTTGAGGGCAGATCACTGTACAGATCAGCCATTAATAGGCCTGCCACCCATTGCTTCTGATGCCGAGCTTTCTTTTCCTCCTGGTTTGTGTTAAAGCAGACCAGAGGATGCAAGTCAAGGGAGTGCCCGTGTCCCATCTCTAATCTTCGGTGGCCTGAACTACAAGTCTATAGTCACAGGCATGTTCTGTAGTAGTTTTTCTAAGGTAGACAATGCCCATGAGGAAAATTATATTCTCACTTTAAAACTTTCTTTCCCTTTGGTCTGAAAGGGAGGTTTTTTCTACTTACTGTATACTTTGCTGATGGCGAAGTGAATCTAGCTATGAGATTATTATTTGAGTTCTTATTTTGGCTATGCTATTGCAGAAAAATGTTAGCCATCTCTTTTATAAGGTCTAAAGATTGAATTGTGCGTCCTACAGATTCCTTCATAATAGAATTAGTTCCCTACCTTGAAGAGAATAGAGAAATGAAAGAACAAGTTGGGCTTAGAATAGAGAAATGAGGGAGCAAGTCCTAGATCGCTTGCTGACAATAGCAATATCACATGAATACTTAGCAAACCGTTTCAACCATTAGATAACAACTGAAGAAAACATTTACCAGAAGGTCCAATGCCTTCTATAAATTTTAAGAATCATGTATTTGAAAACACCTCTTAAATATCTAACATGGTGTAGTTTGTTTAGCCAGTAAACTTAAGCACAACCATCTAAAATGTTTTAGTTTCTTTCTACCAACAAGTCTAAAACATATGATACACAGATTCAGGTCCCACAAATTAAAATGTATCTTTGATTGATTTTAGCAGCTTAAATTTATGGACAATCTTATCTATAAGCCATTTAAAATAAAACTCTTAATAAAATTTCCCCATGTGGACATACAATATGTACACACATATAATATAGCATAATAGACCAATACATCAATTTTAATAATAGCTTTTAAAATCTTTAACTCTTTTTGTAGATTGCCAATTGATTTGAATTGCTTTTTCTTTTTAGTAACCTCAGTTAACCATACTTTCTCTCAGTTGGTACTGTTAATACATTATTGGCTTCATCTGTTTACAGAGCCATCCCAAAGTACTGAATACAATAAAAGTGGCTGGAAAAAGTCCATAGGAACCTATAGGAGGACAGCTAAACACAGAACCAACAACGCTTTAGTTTTATGAGCAGCAGATATTCAAATTTTTGAAAAAAGCACATATTTAAATAACCCATTGCTCTTAATAAAAATTCAGCTGTTTTTGAACAATTAGAATTTAACAGACATCAAGAGAACATAATAGATTACTTTAACACATTGCTTTAACAGAGCATCAGAGTTTAATTCTATGTCAAAGAGAAATTGAGCTTCCTGTGATCTTTTGCTATGAGGTTTCCTTCCTTTACCTTCTTTCATATTGGTGACCGTGTTTCTGTGTTTCTGTGTGTAACACATCTTTAAGCATCTTTTGCAGGGCAGGATGAGTGGCAACAAATTCTTTCAGTTTCTGTTTGCTATGAAAAGTCTTAATTTCACCTTCATTCACAAATGAGAGCTTTGCAGGATATAGTATTCTGGGCTGGCAGTTTTTCTCTCTTAGTACCTGGGCTATGTCTCGCCATTCCCTTCTAGCTTGTAGGGTTTCTGATGAGAAGTCTGCTGTGAGTCTAATTGGAGATCCTCTAAGAGTGATCCGACGTTTCTCTCTTGCACATTTTAGGATCTTTTCTTTATGTTTCACTGTGGTGAGTTTGATTACAACATGTCCTGGTGAGGATCTCTTTTGGTCATGTTTATTAGGGGTTCTATAAGCTTCCTGTACTAAGATGCCTCTGTCCTTCTCCAAACCTGGGAAATTTTCTGCTAGTATCTCACTGAAAATGCCTTCTAATCCTTTCTCCCTCTCCATGCCTTCAGGAACTCCTAGAACCCGAATGTTGGGTTTTTTAATAGTATCCTGTAAATTCCTGACAATATTTTTTAGATTTCTAATTTCTTCTTCTTTTCTTTGGTTTGCCTGTTTCCTTTCCTGTTCTCTGTCTTCTAAGTCTGATATTCTCTCTTCTGCTTCGCCCATTCTGTTTTTAAGGCTCTCTAATGTGTTTGTCATTTGATCTATTGAACTCTTCATTTCATTATGATTTCTAGTCACTATCAGAGTTTCTTGTTCCACTAGTTGTTTCATTTCATTTTGATTCCTCCTTAATATTTCACTTTCACGAGAGAGATTTTCTATCTTGTCCATGAAGGATTTCTGTAGTTCAAGAATTTGTTTTTGAGAACTTCTTAATGTTCTTATCAATTTTTTGAGATCTGCTTCTTGCATTTCTTCGATCTTATCATCTTCATAATCTTGAATTGGGGTGTCTTTTTCATTTGGGGGCGTCATAGTTTCTTCCTTGTTCTTGTTAGCTTGGTTTTTGCGTTTGTTGTTTGGCATGTTGGAGATATTTGGTTTCTTCACTGTGGTGTTTTTTCTTGTTACACTATGGCTCTATATTAAGTGGACTGTCTGCTTTCAGTGGAGCCTTAGAGGCTTGAGATGAGTGTGGACTGAGAGCTGTGTTTGGTTCTTCAGGGTTGAGGGTGTGTCAAGGATGACACTCCCAGGTTAGGTGTGGTAAATCTCTCTTTCTTTTTTTTGATTTAAAAGGGAAGTAATTCCGCACAGCTGAACGTAATTGGAGGTAGTTAGCAGGCAAATGATATTCCCACAGGAGCCAGAGATCGGAAGCTCTTTCCCAAGGACCACACAGGGAATCTCTGCTGCCCTCAGTGTGGGCTCCAATTCTCCTGCAGTCTCCCACTGGGTTGCCAAGTTAGATCCTAACCTCCTGTTATTTCACCCCTCCCCCCAGAGTCAGGTGTTTCTGCTAGGCTCAGGGCTGGTGCAGACCTGAGGTCGCCCTGCTTATGACGTATGTCCAAAATGGCACCTGCTCTGTCTTGCTCGCCTGTGAGAGGTGAGCGGAGAGAGAGAAACTTGTGTCCGTATCAGTCACTTTTTTTTATTTTTTTTTCCCTCTCTCTCTTCTAGTTAGCCTGGTGAACTTTTCCCCACGGAGTTTCAAGCCTCGTTCCCTCTAGCCTCCTCTTTCCGCTTGCCTGCTGGTATCTCGGGCTATGGAGGTTCGGCTCACCTCGCGTTCCAGCGCTGGCGCGTTGAGTCTGCTGCTGGTGTCCCGAACTTGGGCTCCCACGCTCTCCACGCAGGTCCACTGTGAATCACTAGTTCCGGAAGAGTTTCCTCTGCTGTTTCATCCCCTACTCTTCCTTGACACTGCAGTATCTCCACTTATATTAAACTTTCTCTCCCCCCGGACTAAGTGTGCTTCCTGCCTATTCCGCCATCTTGCCGCCTCTCCCCCAATTTGACACTCTTGATCATGGCGACAGTAATTGCATTCGTAATTTCTACGGAGAAAGCTATGGGAATTGCGTCAAATAAACATGATGTTTCTGTTTCTATAGCTGACATTTTATGCACTTGCCTAACGAAAATACTTGCTTTTCTCCAAAACCATTGGTACTGTGATTTTCTCGGTCCATTGCTTACAAATTCCACACCACTTTGTCCGGATATGACTGGATGAAAACAGAAATATCTGGTTGTGTTTTGGCTACCTCAATCCGAAATATTGCTACAGCCTCTGTGTTTGTGTATTCCTGATATTATCCACGGACTTTATTTTTTTGAATGTTTTTTTTTCCAGGGGACATTTAATTTTGTGCTTGGAAACACTAATTGGTCCACATGGAGACACAAGCTCTACACATTCATATTTTCTAGGGAGAAAGCTAGAGGGACTGTGGCAAACAAACATGATATTTCTGTTTGTATAGATGACATTTTATGCACTTGCCTAAAGAAAAAAACTTTGCTTTTTTCCAAAACCATTTTTACTGTGATTTTCTCGGTTCGTTGCATACAAATTCCACACCACTTTGTCCGGATATGACTGGATGAAACCAGAAATATCCGGTTTTGTTTTGGCTAACTCAATCCCAGATATTGCTATAGCTTCTGTGTTTGTGTATTTCTCATGTTCTCCATGGATTTTATTGTTTTTAGTGTTTTTTGTCAGGGAACATTTAATTTTCTAATTGGAAACACTAACTGGTTGCACATGGAGACACCAGCTCTACATATTTGTATTTTCTAGGGAGAATGCTTGAGGAACTGCGACAAACAAGCATGATATTTCTGTTTGTATAGATGACATTTTATCTAATTGCCTAATGAAAAGACTTTGCTTTTCTCCAAAACCATTTGTACTGTGATTTTCTCGGTCCATTGCATACGAATTCCACACCAGGTTGTCCGGATATGACTGGATGAAACCAGAAATATCTCGTTGTGTTTTGGCTGCCTCAATCCGAAATATTGCTACAGACTCTGTGTTTGTGAATTCCTGATATTATCCATGGACTTTATATTTAGCAATGTTTTTTTTCCAGGGAACATTTAATTTTGTGCTTGGAAACACTAATTGGTTCCACATGGAGACACCAGCTCTACACATTCGTATTTTCTAGGGAAAAAGCTAGAGGAACTGCGACAAACAAACATGATATTTCTGTTTGTATAGATGACATTTTATGCACTTGCCTAACGAAAAGACTTTGCTTTTCTCCAAAACCATTTTACTGCGATTTTCTCGGTCCATTGCATACGAATTCCACACCACTTTGTCCGGATATGACTGGATGAAACAGAAATATCTCATTGTGTTTTAGCTACCTGAATCCGAAATGTTGCTACAGACTCTGTGTTTGTGAATTCCTGATATTATCCATGGACTTTATATTTAGCAATGTTTTTTTCCAGGGAACATTTAATTTTGTGCTTGGAATCACTAATTTGTTCCACATGGAGACACCAGCTCTACACATTCATATTTTCTAGGGAGAAAGCTAGAGGAACTGCGGCAAACAAACATGATATTTCTGTTTATATAGATGACATTATATGCACTTGCCTAAAGAAAACACTTTGTTTTTCTCCAAAACCATTTGTACTGTGATTTTCTCAGTCCATTTCATACAAATTCTACACCAGTTTGTCCTGATATGACTGGATGAAACCAGCAATATCTGGTTGGTTTTGGCTAACTCAATCCCAGATATTGTTACCATCTCTGTGTTTGTGTATTCCTGATATTATCCACAGACTTTATTGTTTTGAATGTTCTTTATCAGGGAACATTTAATTTTGTGCTGTGAAACACTAATTGTTTCCACATGGAGACACCAGCTATACAAATTCGTATTTTCTAGGGAGAAAGCTAGAGGAACTTCGGCAAACAAACATGATATTTCTTTTTGTATCCTTACACTTTATGCACTTGCTTAACAAAAACACTTTGCTTTTCTCCAAAACCATTTTCACTGTGATTTTCTCGGTCCATTGCATACGAATTCCACACCACTTTGTCCGGATATGATTGGATGAAACCATAAATATCCCGATGTGTTTTGGCTAACTCAATCCGAAATATTGTGAGAGCCTCTGTGTTTGTGTTTTCTGGATATTATCGATGGACTATATTTTTTGAACGTTTTTTATTGGGAAACATTTTGATTTGAGCTTGGATACAGTAATTGGTTCCACATGGAGACACCAGCTCTACACATTCGTATTTTCTAGGGAGAAAGCTAGAGGAACTGCGACAAGCAAACATATTTCTGTTTGTATCTATGAGATTTTATGCACTTGTCTAAAGAAAAGACTTTGCTTTTCTCCAAAACCATTTTTACTGTGATTTTCTCGGTCCATTGCATACGAATTCCACACCAGTTTGTCCGGATATAACTGGATGAAACCGGAAATATCCGGTTTTGTTTTGGGTAACTCAATCCCAGATATTGCTAAAGCCTCTGTGTTTCTGCATTCCTGATATTATACATGGATTTTATATTTTTCAATGTTTTTTTTCAGGGAACATTTAATTTTGTACCATTGAAACACTAATTGGTTCATCATGGGGACACCAGCTCCACACATTCGTATTTTCCAGGGAGAAACCTTGAGGAACTGCGGCCAACAAACATGATATTTCTGTTTGTATAGATGACATTTTATGCACTTGCCTAACAAAAAGACTTCGCTTTTCTCCAAAACCATTTGTACTGTGATTTTCTCGGTCCATTGCTTACGAATTCCACAACAGTTTATAAGGATATGACTGGATAAATCGGAAATATCCGGGTTTGTTTTGGCTAACTCAATCCCAGATATTGCTACAGCCTCTATGTTTGTTTTTTCTGGATATTATCCACAGACTTTATTGTTTTGAATGTTTTTTATTGGGGAACATTTTATTTTGTACCGTTGAAACACTAATTGGGTCATCATGGGGACACCAGCTCCACACATTCGTATTTTCTAGGGATTAAGCTAGAGGAACTGCGGCAAACAAACATGATAGTTCTGTTTGTATAGATGACATTTTATGCACTTGCCTAACGAAAAGACTTTGCTTTTCTCCAAAACCATTTGTACTGTGATTTTCTCGGTCCATTGCATACCAATTCCAAACCACTTTGTCGGATATGACTGGATGAAACCAGAAATATCCGGTTGTGTTTTGTCTAACTCAATCCCAGATATTGCTACAGACTCTGTGTTTGTTTTTTCAGGATGTTATCCACAGACTTATTGTTTTGAATGTTTTTATCGGGGAACATATAATTTTGAGCTTGGATACAGTAATTGGTTCCACATGGAGACACCAGCTCTACATATTCGTATTTTCTCGGGTGAAAGCTAGAGGAACTGGGACAAATGAACATGATATTTCTGTTTGTATGGATGACATTTTATGCACTTGCCTAACGAAAAGACTGGTTTTCTCCAAAACCATATTTACTGTGATTTTCTCG